>NC_090222.1:17530000-17737500 GCF_024489055.1 Chanodichthys erythropterus | reverse complement strand
CCTTTATCCAATTGAGAGTATAGAGGGGGTGAGGAAGAGGCGATTTTCACTTTCCAAGATTGATTCTGTTTTTACCAACAGAAAGAGGGGATGAAGTGAGAGAGAGAGAGAGAGACAGAGAGAGAGGAGGGAGTAAAAAGGAGGGAGTAGATGAAGAGAAATAGGCAGCAATTCATTTTTGAAATCTGGGTTACCCCTCTCTAGAGAGTAAAAAAGAGACAGATGACGGGAGGGTGAGGAAAGAGGACAGAGAGAGAGAAAGAGAGGGAGATGTTGGCCACCAGCTCGCTCGTCCTCGGGCAGACAGTAGCTCCAGTGGCATGGAAAGCAAAGAAATCCGATCAGTGATCAATAATCAGCTTCAGTCTGTAAAGCTGCCAGTCTCGCTCTATAAAAGTGTTTTGACAGATGGGCGTCTTGGCAGTCATTATGTTCATACATAAGCACTTTGAGGCCTTCACGGCTGTTCCAGTGAACCGCTGAGAATGAGACAGGAAAATCAGTATTCCTGAAAAGAGAAACATAAAGCATTATACAGCAGATTTCTAAATATTTATTTGATAATTGAATTGAACAGTTATTTTATATTATACAGTCAAACCAAATTTTATTCAGACACCTTGAACATTTCATTCATTATTACAGTTTATTCACTATAAAAGTATAAAAAATGGTAATAAAATATTACAAGATCTCAGAGTTAAACAGTGTCAGAAAACATTAATCTTAATTATGTCAGATAACACGCAAGCAAAACATGGTCTGGTCAAAGTGTCTGAATAATGTTTGGTCTCAAATTTTTATCAGTTTTACTGGTAGTCCACTGTATAATATGTCACAATTTACTTTATTTTGCTTTCCTCACTTACATAAATTAACTATAGTTTCCTGCGCCCACTAGTAAAAATGTACCCCCCAAAAAAAAAAAATAAATAAATAAAAATTTGGTTTGAAGGATACACAAGGATACATTGAATTGATCAAAAGTTACTATTAAAAAAAAAAATAAATAAATAAATAAATTATGCTGTTTATTCAAAAATATAAATGTTTCTCTTCAAAAAAAAAAAAAAAAAAAAAAAAAAAAAAAAAAAATCACTGTTTCCACAAAAATACTAAGCAGCAAAACTGTTTTCAACATTTATAAAAATAAAACATATTTCTTGAGCATCATTAGAATGATTTCTGAAGGGTCATGTGACACTGAAGACTGGAGTAATGATGCTGAAAATTCAGCTTTACCATAACAGGAATAAATTATATTTGACTTTTTTTTTTTTTTAAATAGAAAACAGTTATTTTAAATTGTAATAATATTTCACAATATTACTGTTTTTACTGTATTTTTGATCAAATAAATGTAGCCTTGATGAGCAAAAACCATAAAAAAAAAATTCAAAAACATTAAAATATTACCATTCAAAAGTTTGTGCTTTTAAGATTGTAGTGTATAAAATAAAATAGATAATTATTTCTCTCAATTATTTATTAAATCTCAATTATTTTAATTAAAAAAAGAAGAAAAAAAAATCCACACAAAAAAGCATGGCAATCAATGGCTCAAAAGTTCACTTAGCCCTATCATTTTCTTGGATAATTATAAAATAATATACAGATATATTATGTGAGAATTTGAACCCAGTCCCTTTGCACACTAAACAAAAACTATACCACTAGAATAACACATCAATAACACAAAAACATGTCTTATCTGGTCTAGAGCAAAAGTGAGTCAGAAGAGCCCCCGGTGCCCCCTGAAAACAAATAGGTGCATGAGGCTCCTGCACACAGGTGGCTATCTGTGGCACTCACAGCTGCTTCTGAAACCAGGTCACAGAGTACGTGTGAGAGAGGGAAGAGGCAGACAAGATGGCCGTCAGACACTGACATTAAAAGAGGGAAGAAGACCGGAGGGAAGGGCGACAGCGAGGGGTCCGGCCACAGTGCTGTTATATTAGGACAAGGGTGCAAGAAACAGTGTTAGGACATAACACTAACCCACTAACATCCAGAGAACAGGAGTGAGACAGAGTCCAAGAGGTGATGTGAAGAGAAGGAGAGGATAAGAGGAAGAGGGAGGGAACGGGAGAGTGAGTAAAAGGTTGAAGGTCTAATTATGTAAAATGTAGGTTATTAGTCTCCTGATGGGGACACTGCGAGAAAATTAATTAACAATTATAATTAGCAAGATTGTTAGAGAGCAAAACGGTGTCATTGGACAGGTATGTGTATGGAGATTTAGGTGTGTGTGTGTTGCTGTCATTGAGAGTGAGGGTGTGTAGGTCAGCATGTTTTATATCTTAATTTCAGATAGAGGCACAAGCTGCAGCAATGATTTCAGAGCTTCAGTGTCTCATGCCTGCAGTGATAAATCAACGCCAGCTTCATGTCTCTGTTCATGCAGTAATAGCATCATAATGCAGAATATATAGTCAGCTGTATTATTATATAACTCTTACTTGTAAAGGGAAAGTTCACCTTAAAATGAAAATTCGGTCATTATTTACTGATCCTCATGTTGTAGATGTACACTCAATTCTTCTTCTGTGGAACAGAAAAAGAGGATTTTGAGCAATTGTACTAGTCCCTCTTTTCCATGCAATTACATTAAAAGTGTTTCAAGTATCCAAAACAGGTAAAAGCACCATAAAAGTATCATAAAAGAGACACATGTTCCATTTTCCTACCTCTCTTTGGTGTGTTTTATGAGCAAATATGTCTTTTGAGTTAGATTTTATCAATGAATCAGTTGATCCAGGTCACAAAAGCCGTCAGAATGATTAATTCACAAATCAGACAAGTTCAACTCACTGACTTAATTTGTGGGTCACTGCAGTTAACAGCTCACTGGAGGAGATTGGCAGTGAATAACTCACAGTATGTTATTCACACAATGCATACATATGAATTCAGAAGCCTATGAATATAGTGCACAAGTCGGACCACTTTTATGGTATTTCTCAGGTGCTTGGTACCCTTTTTGAAATTTGAAATCCCTAGTCCCTATTCATTGTAACTGCAGAGAAAAGAGCAACCAGCGAAGTCTTCAATTTTATTCACATTAAGCTATTTTCTGTGATTGTGTGGGGACTTCTGATTCATTTGCTGCTATAGGTCTATAATGGGAACAATAACAAAATGCTGTAAATGTAAAATAATTTGAGCTACAGTACAAACCAGTGTGTTTGTGATTACAATAATAAATTAAAATAATAACATGATAAGTACAGTTTGCAATCTCAAGCAGTTTTAGTATACAGCTAAAATAAATGGAACCGAGACCTTAACACAACCAAGTTATAATGGCCGTGCCCGCTCTTACGTTAAAGGGTTAGTTCACCCAAAAATGAAAATTCTGTCATTATTTACTCACCTTCATGTCATTCCACACCTGTAAGACGAATTTGTTCATCTTCAGAACACAAATTAAGATATTTTTGATAAAATCTGTTGGCTCAGTGAGTTTTCAATGCCCAAAAAGCTACTAAAGACATATTTAAAACAGTTCATGTGACTACAGTGGTTCAACCTTAATGTTATGAAGTGACAAGAATACTTTTGTGTGCCAAAAAAAAAAAAAACATAATAACTTTATTCAACAATATCTAGTGATGGGTGATATCAAAACACTGCTTCGTGAAGCTTCGAAGCTTTACAAATCTTTTGTTTCGAATCAGTGGTCCGGAACGTGAAAGTCACATGATTTCAGTAAACGAGGCTAAGCTAAGTCATAAGTGCTTGAAAATTTCAATGGTTCACGTGACTTAGGCAGTTTGATGCACACTCCGAACCACTGATAACATGAAGGTTGAACCACTGTAGTCACATTTAAATACGTCTTTAGTAGCTTTCTGGGCATTGAAAGTGTAAATTAACTTGCTGTCAATGGAGGCCTCACTGAGCCATCGAATTTTATCAAAAATATCTTTTTTGTGTTCTGAAGATGAACAAAGGTCTTATGGGTGTTATGGGAACGACATGAGGGTGAGTAATTAATGACAGAATTTTCATTTTTGTGTGAACCCTTTAAGAATAAGGTGAATAAAATACAGATATATGGGTTTAGAAAGACATGAGGGGAAGTAAATGAAGACAGAATTTTATTTTTGGGTGAACTATCCCTTTAATAATAGAAGATGCATTGCAACACTGTGATTCTGTATTGTGTAATAAGAAATAAAAATGAAGAATAAGAGGACAAAGTAGTGAACAAATGATTCGTGCAGACAGAATGAAAAGGTGATGGAAAAGAGGACAAAATCATTTTCACCTCTAAACTCATAGACAGCATATCTGATAATGTGCAGTGCAACAGTATGACAGGCTTTCAGTATCATGTTACAAACGTGGCCATGAGGCAAATCACAGATATGCATCATGTTTAGCCTTTTCACACCTGTCATTTTTTAAAGAGTAGCGTTTTATCATCACCTTGGTTGAACAAACATCTAAGCAATGCTGCTTAATAGGAATGAAACAAAACTTCTCGCAAATCTCTCATGTGAAAGGGGCATATACTGTAGGTAATCACAGCAGCAGAATATTTCGTCAAACGATTAATCGCATCCAAAATAAATTTTGTTTACATAATATGTGTAGTGTATATTTATTATATATATATATATAAATATATATATATATATACACACACACACACACACACACATGCTTATATTAAAGAAATATTTAAAACTAATTATAAAACTAATATATATAAAACTATAAAACTAATATATATATATAAAAACTAACTATAAAACTAATATATTTTATATATAAATATAATATATTTTTGTTAAATTATACATGCACGTGTGTGCATTTGTATATAAGTATTAATAAATATACACAGTACACACACATATACTATGTAAACACAAACTTTTATTTTGGATGTGATTAATCGTTTTTTGCTTTTACCACCAAATGAGGCCTGAATAGAATTAGGGGCTTTTCGCACCTTTCAAGGTTATATATGTACATATGTAACCCTGTTCCCTTCTCAGGGAACCCAGTTAACCCTGAGACATTTTTACATATAAAAATGCAAGATGTGGAAAAGTGAAATGGAAAAACAAACAACAACAAGAACAAAAACAACAAAAAAATTGTATTTTTTAGAAGTTTAACTACTTTTAACTGCATTTTTGAAGTTAACAATGGCTGTATTTGAAAACAAAAACCCTAATCCCCCTTTTGTTATTCGTTACTTTAACTCACTAATATATCACTTAGTAGGAGTGAATGAAAATGAGTGAACAAATTCAGACACTGAGCATGGCAGAAGGGCTGCAGAAGGTATACAACCCTCACAGCGCATGGGTATTCTCTAGTGACTAGCCATTGAGTGTACATCATTAGGCTTGTTATTGAGATGCATTATGGGATTGAATGAGTGCACTCGATAATGTCCAGTATGGTTTTGGACACCACTACAAATAGATGTTGCCTCAAACAGTGCACTATAAGGGTATAGGGGCAATTTTAGACAGAGCAAGTGTTTTTGAACAAAAAGGTTGCGTGAAAGATTCAATGAATCACTCCGTGTTTTTGAATGATTAGGCTATGCCTATATATGCCCGGTTTCACAGACAAGGCTTAAGCCTTGTCCCAGACTAAATGCATGTTTGAGCCGTCTTTACTGAAAGCCATTGTTTTTTTCTTAAGATGCACACCAGTAATGTTTTTCTGTCCGAATTTAACTAAGGCCTAGTCTTGGCTTAATCTAAGACCTGTCTGTGAAACCAGGTCATATATTACTATATTACTACTAGATTATATATAATTTATTACTAGAATAATAATATTACTAAAAAAATACAATATAAAAGTAATCTGTTTTAAACTGAATTTGTATATAATTATAAATAAACTCAATTTTCTTATATACATAGGCCTATTTATTTATTTATTTTATTTCTTTGTTTCATATAGAGTGCAGCTGAAATTACAAGAGCAGCGGTCATGCTGTGGACACAGGGAGGAATATTTCACAGCGCTATCTCTGCCTGCTTTACAATGCCCCGCTTCTGCTCGTAAAAATGAACTATGGCAATGCTGAGTGGAAATACATTACCGCCATAAAGCACTCTACCACGCCCGCAGTACTCCGGGAACACACCTCTCTCACACAGAACAAGAGAGAGAGAGACTGTTTTGTTGCTGATTAGTTGCTAAAAAAGACAGGGACTGTGATAAAATGGAACAAAGGCAATAGTCACTGACTATCTGGAGGCTTGTTAAGAACAGAGGGAAGCTACTTCATGGTTGGAAATATCTACAACTCAAACACCTTTAGAAAACCCATAAAAATCCATAATTACCTCTTTGGGGCCATAATAGTGTTAAAATGACTATGTTACAAACAGAGAAAGATTCTACATACAGATGCAGAAACAGTTTCAAGTGTAAACACCATAATACACACAAAACCAGTATATTTAATGAATCAATGTAGCTCATTATAAAATAACCCTCACATATTCACATTTTTATTTGGCGATTATTTCCATTTCTGCTGACTGAACCTTTTTGATGACTGCATAAGACTCCTATAAGCCCCAGCATTTCACAGCTAATTTCTTCCTCTTAGTTTTCTGATAAAGTTTAAATCCAGAGAGCACTGATAACAGAGGCACTTTTGCTTCAGGCACAAAAGCAGTCTTAAACTAACCTGAAACATGGCAGCCTATTTAACGAAAAAGCACCGCATTCATTAAATCATCAGTGATTCACTGACACCTCCTGTGTGACTTTTGACAGATATGAGGATGATGAGGCTGTCTAAATGAGTCTGAGGAATGGCAGGAGGATATTAATAACTTCCTTTTTACAGGTTTTTCCTTAAATCTTTTGCAGGGTTTCTGTAGTGTCTCTCATCCGGAAGGTTTTCATGAATGTGCAGATTGAAATCTGAGAAGTACATTTATACACTTAATTTGATGTGAGCAGCTGTACGTTGTCCTGAAAAAAGATTAAACGGGCTGTATTTCATATTTTTTGTAGTTTTGTCAATATTCTTGCATTTTCTCACATGTTTTGCATTCCCTATAGAGACACTTTGCACTTGCTCGCAAAACCTTTGTGTTCTTTATCAATGAACGCAAAGTTTCTCAGGGTAACACAAAAGATTTGCGAGCGAACGCAATGTTTCTTGGGGAAACACAAAACTTCCCTCCCCCATCTCATATTTTTTTCCATCACCATGTCCCTTTAGGGGCTCCGTACATATCAGAATATATGTACATACTTCATTGAATTGTTTTCTTTTTCTGTATTCACTGTACACTGTAAACAGAACCTTGTTTTCCATTATATTTCCATCATATACATTTCATATTTTCTAAGGGGTCAGAGTTTGGCTGCTTGGCAAGGTCCAGTTAGCTCCTGTTGGTAGATTCTCCTGCCAAAAAGCATCTCTTTCTATTGGCGTTCAAAACTTGCAGTGTATTATGTAAACATTTAATTATATTATGGTAGATATTTTGTCAGTGCCCATTTTCTTTGAAATGATCTTAAAAGCATGAAATGGGCTTATGTTTATCCTTGTCTGCTGCCTTTGGCGTCACAGCTCATGTACAGACGGGGACAGTCATTAGTAAAGAGCTTGGGACTGTGGCATCAGTCAATCAGCACTGCCATTACGTCATTTTCTTGCAGCTGATCAGTCAAAATGGCATTTACAGCTCAGGTGACTGGCTCAAAAACTTCTACCGCAATTGAAACTAAAGACCGTCTTGATTATTTCATATCTACAATGTGAGCCACTACATTAACCAAATACAGACAGACAGACAAACAATCGCTTAGACACCCATCAAGAAGCAAAAAACACACATAGCAAAACCCGTAGATTTCTTTATTTCCAGCATGCTGACTTTAACTGCAGGGTGGATTCATTTGGAACTCTGAAGCCCAAAGTTTATTTCACTTTTTACGCGTACGTGAGGGTCAGTGTACAGTGACGCGAATTTCATCCTCAGAAGAGTATGTGCGTATCAACATGTTCTCCAACCAATACGACCATATAGGTCGTTTGTCACTTCCCTGAAATACGACTCATAGGAGCGTTTACTAAAGTTGCGCCCCTATTGACAACAGGACACTTTCATTTTAATGCATTGTTCCCTTTTATCTGCGTCATATTTCAGGTTTCGCATAGCTCAACTGGTAGAGCATTGCAATAACAATATGCAATCATGTGATCATGCGATTGTGGGTTCGATCCCAGGGAACACATGTGCTCATAAAGTGTAAATGCACTATAAATCACTAAGTTTAGGTTTAGGGGTGGGTGTAGTCATTTAAGGTGATAAAGAGGATCTTTTCGTCGACTGAGAAACCAAAGACTGTTACTGAGTTTTTGAAATGAGCGCGTAAGGACAACCCCCTTTACTTTCGAGGGAACGCCTCCCAAAACTTGTGCACGAGTATTGGAACACGAGTGTTTACCACCGGCATTTGCTGTGTCGTGTTAGTGGATTCATTATGTCGGACTCACCGCAGGTAACTCATAATCTGCAGTTGTTACTCCTGTCTCCGGACAAAAACACTGCATGCGGTGCCTGTGGAGTGTGGAAAGTTACTGGAGCGCGCAGCCACGCACGTCTCTGACAAGGAACGTCACGGCAGTGATTGACAAGCCAGAGGGCCAATCGTTTACGTGATGATCGCGTAAACGATTGGCTGATGTTTTTAAGGCCCTACCTCGCGCACAGATGATGTATATTAATATTATTCCTTTCAGTGCACCTAATAAATAGTCTTTTATCAGTTAGTAAAGACAGTTTCAAGTAATATTGCAAAAATGTATAAAACAAAACATCCTCTTTGGCACCTTTAGTAAAAATTAGTTTTGGTAAATGGACATAGGAGAAATGGTGTAAAAAGTCCACACACTGCATTTAAATGAACACACATTTTGATTGGTAATGACAGTCAAACGTCATCGCATGACGACAGACGTAACACGACACTGTCATTATTTTTACGCCCACTAGAGGGCGCATGACCTCGAAACGTAAATATAGGTTGTAATATGGTGCTTAAAAACAACCTATAGGGTCGTTTTTTTGGAGGACAGTCTGGTGCGTATTGTATGCGCACCGCCGGATTTTTATAACCGCGCATACTTGTACACGCAGGTCGCACATGTGCATTACATTTTTTTCAGTAATTTGTTTATCCACAAGGTGGCAACCATGCCCTGGGGGCGTCGATTCACAAAGAAAAAGAAAAACTGCATAAACAGAACAGAACGCAACACACGCAAGTTACAGCGACGAATATATTGTGCGAAGAGGTTAGAAAGTACCCTCATTTGTACAACTCTAGCATGAAAGAATACAAAGTTGTTTACATGGGTTGTAACTTGTGGCTAGAGATTGCTCAAAACTGCGCAGGCATCGAATGCCTGTGTATGTGTACGACTCAAATGAAGTATATTTTCCAAGGCTGTGCGTTCAACTGTGCACGTACAGTAGGGTACGCATAAAAAAAAAAAATACACCCAGGGTTTGACACTAATGAAATTCGGCCATCCTAGACAGTTGAGTGCACTGTCTGGCCAACTAATCATTCTAATTAGCTTAATTACTCAATTAGCTACTCAGGTATAACAAGCTGCAGCATGTACTGTAATACCCCTTAAGAATCCAGATAAATAAAGGTCAAAATAGTAAAGATCAATCCGTTTCCGTGGTACTAAACCAGAAGCTGCTCTGTAGTGTCATAACATTTGGAAAATCACATCTATCATGGTAACACTGATCTGAATAAATATCTCTTCCAAATAACAGGGATTAATTGTTCAAAGGGAAGCTATATTGAACTGGCAGCTATGTGGTCAGAAGCCATAAAATGCAAAACAAATTAAGCAGCCTTTTTTCTCCAATAAATAATTTCTGTGACACCACTGTTCAACCATACCACGTTAATGGCTTTGAGAGCTTTGTAAGCAGCTTATGATATACACTTATGAAATATTTGTTTACAGAGAGATAAAGGTAGATTCAGAAGATTAGAACATCAAAGTGCATCTCTTTCTCTCTCTCTTTACTGTACAAAGCAGACAGAGTTTATACTGGCCACAAGCCATCAGCTTATTAGTCCTGACATTGCACTAATGAAGAGGAAAAATTCTGCATCTATACAATCCCCAGACTTCTTTTTTTTTTCTAGCTTCCCCCCTCCATCCCTCCCTCTCTCCCTCCCTCTCTCTCTCTCTCTCAAGCCAACCAGAATCTGACCAATTACATGAATCTATTACACCAAAATGAAAACATCCAAATGTGCTTGTGTCTGGTCTTGCTTTTCCAACTTTCAAATGAAATTAGACACAAATTACATTTCAGAAACATCGCTTCTGGAAACCAAAAGACACCGGCAGATTGCTTCTGCTTTCCCACAGAAAACCATTCAACTGTGCCATCTCGTAATGATCACATTCGAAATTAAGATATGCGTCTGTTATTATAAACTTTTCATTTTTATTTACTTTAAAAGAGGATTTTAAGAATTTGAGAACCGAGAGCCTATTCAGGTGTATACTGAATGGCACAAAGCAGCTGCAGAGAATCCAAAGGCCTTTGAACCGACAAAAATAACTGGGAAAAACAAGCGACTTTAATCGCCTCTGCAACATGTGCAGCATTCCCTCACAATGGTTTTATCTATAAAAGCAGCAGCAAGGTCCTGCAAGACAAATTGATATTAATGCTAATGTCAATAATGATGAGAGACGAGCGCTATGCCATGTGAAGTTGGAGTATGCCCCCGTGAATTCTGGGTAATTTGTTGCTCGGTCCCAGCGCAGTAATGTGCACGAGAAAAAAAAGGAGATCTGACAGGATTTGCTTTGTGGATGAAAAGATGCTCTCTATCTCTCTCTCTGTCTTTCCCCTGTTCTTGCGTTTTTTTCATTTTTTTTTTTTTTATTGAGAGATCAAGTCGATGCGCTGGTGCAGCCTGCGGCACGCTGGGCTAATGATGAAAGAGAGAGCATTGCTGCTTCTATCATGTGCTGGATGTGTACGAATATATGAGCGTGTGTGCGCAAGCTTCAAATCCAGCTACTAACAGTTTCTTCGCTCGCTCGCGCGCACGTGCGGTGTTAATCTGAGCATTGATGCTATAGTGAGAGGATAAGTGAGGACTCAGATTCTGCTGTGCCGTGGCAGAACTCTTCATACTCGTGCGGCTTTTGAGTGACATAAACACGGCTCAGTGTTGATCGATGTGCAGACATCAGCACACCCCAGAGATGGATCATCTACAGCCGCTGAAAACACTCCCAAGATGAGGCTGAAAGCTCTCCGCCATCACACCGATAACACTAGATATTGTGCACTTCAGCTATCTCACTCACACAGCATATGCATAAAACACAAGATATCCGGCAATCTCTTTCTCGCCCCAGCGGGCACACGTACACACGCGGCTCCGGGGTAAGCGAGGACGGGGAGAATAAGAGCCGATTTCCAACAGCAGAGGTTATTATTTGGTTATCATATGCTTGTATTTCAGGATTTTTATTTTTACGGATAGTTCACCCATAAATAAAATAAAATTCTGTCATCGTTTACTCACCCTCATGTTTTCCCAAACCTGTATGACTTTCTATGCGCAACACAGATATTTTGAAAAATGTTGATAATCAAAAAGTTTTAGTTACAATTGCAGAACACTGATACATTTTCAAAATATCTTTTATGTTCCACAGAAGAAACAGTCATACAGGTTGGGAATGGCTTGAGGGTAGCCTATGTTATGATAAATTTCATTTTTTGTGTGAAATATCCCTTTGATTTCAATCTGGTTAGGATGACACTAGTCTCAGCCTCAAACGCCACACCCACGGACTGTTGGCTGATCGTCTGAATATGGCACACTTAACTGGTAACACTTCTGGAGTTTCAAAGTCGTCATCTGGTTTGTTGAATTCTACAGGATGTCCGGGAGACGTGTGTGTCGCATTCTTTAACGGTCCTGTGACGCCAAACCCCCTCATGGAAGAAGAAAGCCGTCATGTTTACAACTGTGACAATGAGCGTTTACCAGGATCAACTAAATGCTTGACTTTTAAAAGTACGTGAATTTCACGGCTCAATTGTTGCTGTAAACTTATTAGATGCACGGCGGTTTATTGCATGGACATCGACTTTACATTTTCACGCCCCTAAACACGACGCGGAACAAAACGAACTGTGATTGGTTGCATTACATGTCAGTCAAACGTCCTCTTGGGCAGTCCTTGACCTTGGCCAGTGAAACCTGTGATAGAGTCCAGACCTTCTGTCGTCAGTCTAAAGGTCTGGCTACACAAGACTAGGATGACACTAGTCACATTTACCGCTGTTCGTCGAATTTACACAGGCGAAACCTATCATTTCAATAGGAATCCAGGTTGTAAAACTAATCCATATGAATTGAGCAGTTTACTCCAAATTTTCTGAAGGGAATGGATCGCTTTATATGATGAACAGATTTAATTTAGGCTTTTATTCACATATAAACATTGATCAGAGAACATAAACAGAAGTTCAACCTTACTTGCTTTGATGCGTGAGAAGAAACCTCTTCCAGAAGCTCAAACGTGCTGCATAACACGAGAACGAACCTCATTGGTTCTCACAAGCGTCAAGCAAACATGCTTGAGCTTCCGTTTACCACAAATGATGTGTGAGTTGATGAATTTATATGTGAATATAAGCCTAAATTCAATCTGTTTATCATTTCAAGTGATCTTGTCTCTTCAGAAAATTTGAACTAAACCACTCAATTCATCTGGATTATTTTTACAATCTCTTTATGAACATTTTGAAGCCTCAAAGTGTCAGTTGTGTAGCTGTCAATGGAGGGACAGAAAGCTCTTGGATTTCATTGAAAATATCTTAATTTGTAAAGATGAACGAAGGTCTTACAGGTTCGGAATGACATGAGGGCAAGTAATTAATGACAGAATTTTCATTTGGTTAGGTGAACTAAGCCTTTAAGTTGTTCACACAAATTTCGACATGTTAAGTGACTTCTGTGTGAAATGTGCTTTATACATCGCTACACTAAAGACAACTGCACTTAAATTTGTTTATATCATAACTGATTTGACTTTTGTGTTTTCTAAATATAAAATAATTTATAGAATTTATATATTTTTATATAATTATATAATTTTATAATATTCACAATTTATTAATCATCCAGAAGTTTCATAAAAATATCAGTTTTCAGTTTCTGAAAAGAAACAAAAACATCACTAGCCAGGTTTCTATCCAAGTTTTAATGTGAATTTTAGAATTTTAGGGGGGGGGGGGGGGCGGGGGGGTTGGGTTGGGGGAGTCATATGATGTTGCCTCAAAAAGTCACGTGACTAATAATATGCTCATAAAAGACACCTGTGTCTAATTTCCATTTCCTTTTTTACTTTAAGCCAATTTCTCTGTAATTGATGATTTTGATTTTTTGAACAAATACAAAATGCTGCCTTAAATAATAATAATTACAAAGATAATATTATATTAATAATCTAACTACCCATTTATCTATAGACTAAGTTCAGCTTTAGAAAAGGGAAATTGTTTTAAGACAGAAACACACTAATAATCATGCAGGCTTGCACATATAATTCATTCATAAGTTTTGTATCACAGTATAAGCATTGATAATGATATAGTGCAATACTGTGTGCAGTTTGTATTTGTCATTTTAACTGACAAGGAGAGGAAGATCACAGCTCATCACGGCTTATGACTCTGTGTACAGAGATGGTGGCTTATATAAGGTCAGGTCTGGTCTTCAAAGATCAAAGCTCAGATCACATCGCTCAAAGGAAGAGAGAGGGGGGAGGTTTAGAGACACACGTACCGAGGAAGTGAAGAAAGTTCTTACCAAGATACACAGGCATGTGTGGAAGGCAAGACACTCATTCTCACCCGCACAGACACACACACACACATAAACAAGCCTTCCCATGTTCGCATGCAAATACAGTTACAGGATAAAAAAGCAAAGGCAATGAGTATTTTAAAGAGTATTCTTTATGAAGCAATTCTTAGCACTGACCCCTTCAAACCCCTTCCCAGGACAAGATGTCAAAACCAAACAAACTCTGATTGGTGGATGAATTCTGTCTGGACTGTACAGTACAAAGGCAATAAACATCCTCAACTGATGCTTGTCACACACATACACACTCACATTGCCTTTAGTTACAGTGCAGTTTACAAAATGCCACATCAATCATTTAAAATAAAATAGGGAGAAAGCTACAAAAACCCCCTCCAAAATATGTTCAAAATATATTTCCTAAAAAAAAAAAAAAAAAAAAAAAAAATCCTACAGAATAATTTCTAGCTGTTAATACTAAGTAAAACAGTAATTATTCCTTTCTTTTCGTTCTGCATTTTGAATGGGAGATGGAATTATATGATTGTGATTGTGATGTGACATGGAGTACCCTGTTCAAATATGGGTTTCACAACATGATGTAAGAGCTCATTAATTGCGTGACAAAGCAAAACTAGAGTAAATTTCCAGCCTTGAATCTCAGACATTATTGTTGGTGTTCAGCTGCAGCTTGTGGAATAAGGGAAGGCTAAGTAAAACATGTAGTGGTCTATCACAGGGGCTGACCTGCTTTCACACAAACACACACGCATACACACACTGATCTCTGCTCAGCTGTGATCAAGAGGGAAGAGCTGCGCTTTTATCCGTCGAGCTGACTGTCAAGTAATGCCTCACATCATGGTGCCAACAGCTACCTGGAGCAACTCTGAGTCTCAAGCTCCTGAGGGAGAGAGAGAGCCAGAGAAAGTTCTAGAACACCTGCAGCATTTGTGCTATCCATGAAGCTGCAGCGAGCGCGAGTATGTATGTCTGTCCTGAGTGAGTGAATTATGCATTATAGCAGCCTGATATCTGTGAGGAAACAGTAGGAAAAAAAAATCTGATTTAAAAAGAGGAAAAAGGAGACAGATAGAGACTCTGTATTGGTGTATATATAAATACTGTATGTGCACACATTCTCTCTCTTTCACGCACAATCACCACATAAATAATAAAACGCCTACAAAGCTACTGTATATGCAGAACAGACCTGCACATAATCTGTCTCTCTCTCTTCTCGTTAAGTCACTAAGTACAGAGCCTAAATTCATTGTGTCACTCACTTGGCAAGTCCAGATGGAATCTGAGGAGTACTTAAATGTTATCTGGGGAAAATCTGCAAAAAGGATTTATATGGGATACAGTGTGTTAAATGTAATTTAAACAGAGTTCTAAAAAGCTGAAAGCTTAATAAATAAGCCCAAACATTTAATACACTACCATTCAAAAGTTTGGGTCTGTAATATTTAATTTTTTTAAAAACGGTTTTCTATTTAAATATATATTAAAATGTATTTTTTTAGTAAAGCTGAATTGTCAACTCCAGTTTTCAGTGTCAAATGATCCTTCAGAAATCATTCTAATATGCTGATTTGGTGCTAAAGAAACATTTCTTCTTACTATCAATGTTGAAAACAGCTTAATATTTCTATGAATTATTTTCAGGATTTTCAGGATACTTTCAAGATTGTTTGATAAACATAAACATCAAAAGAACAGTATTTATTTGAAATATTTTTGTAACATTATAAATGACTTTACTGCTACTTTGGATCAGTTCAATGCATCCTTACTAAAAAATAGTAAGCTATTAAAACCTAACTCCAAACCTTTGAATGGAATGAACAAGAGACATTGAATGTGTATAACTTTTTGAATGATGGGTGTTCCAATTCTACATGTTTTTTTTATTGGGCACAGATTCTGTGTGGGCCTACTCAGTAAAATAAATAAATGACAGAGAACCTAGCAATACTGATAGCAAATGAGATGCACACACACAAGATCATAATGCATCAGTGTGGTTGTGTCAGTGTAAAAAAGGACACTAGGCTTTTCTCTCCTGTTCTGATACGCAAACATAAAAACAAACAGCCACACTCAATCTAAGCTGACCAGCCCTTAACACAATATGTGACTTTAATTTCCCAGCCAAATATTGACCACCACTGACAATTCTACCAACAATATCCAACCCTTGCACTTTGTCTATCTCTCAATCAGGTCACAAGTCTAAACAGATGAGGGGAAGGGTGAAGCCTTTGGTGAGTGTTTGTTTGGCGATGGGATGACATATCTATTGCCTATGGTATGTACCTCCTAATCAACATGAGTCAGTACACCAACATTACATTATAGTTACACACATTACCCATCAAGCATCTAGTCAGCACAGTAACAGTGAGTTGTGTACAGTACAGCCCAGACTCTCACTACAGTGTCATGGTCATCAGGTACAACTCTTCAGTCACATTTTCAGTCATTTAGCAATTACATCATAACTTTAATTGATCATTATCTTCAATAATCAATTGATAGGAGCAGGAACACAGTAGCTACTGGTCTCTTTTTTTTTTTTTTTTTTTTCTTTTCTTTTTTTTTTTTTTTTGCTAACTGAGAGAACATACAGAGGGATAAACAAAAATATCTAAAAAAAAAAAAAAAAAAGAAAAAAAAAAAAGAAAAAAGGAAAATGCCAGAGGTACATTGTTTAAGTTGCCTAATCAATGGTGCTGTGGAAAAAAGATACTAAGAAAACTACAGAATAAGAGGAAATCAGTAGTTATTATTAGACTGATGGACTGATGGGTGGCTGAATGGATGGATGGAATACTAACTGGCTAGATGGACGGTTGGAATGGCAGAATATCAAAAGGACAAACGCAGCGATGTGGACACAACACAATATGTGCAAAGGGCTAAAACACAAATGATATGAAAGCTATTTAGGTAGTATTAGAGTAATTGTGAAGATCTGCTATAAATAAGAATAGATGAAAAGACAGACAGAAGGATGGATGGATGGATTGATGGATGGATGAAAGGATATTAGACTTGCTTTTTTTTTCTTCACAGGCACTAATGTTTTCACAGTCATATAGGAGGAATCAAAATTCAAAAATGTCTCCAGAGTCTAGAATTGCTACAAAGCTAAAACATTTAAAACTATTTCTACCACTTCCTCCAAGTATATCAAACTTAACTCATTAAATATATATATATACCCGTCTGTATATATATATATATATGTATATATTTATTTGTACATATATATTTTGTATAGATAAATTATATGATGGCAATGAAAACTGAATACAATGGGCAATAAAATATCTATGTCAATTCACAGTATAACATGATACATTCTCAAAAACATAGTATATAGAGATAATATTTCTTTTTGTTCTCAAGAAAAAGCTACATGGGAATTATAAGTCTGTTCTGTACATGCAGTCACAGAATTCTGTGTTAGCGCCTTCTGACTCGGTAAGGGTCAATGACAGATCAAGTGTACTCATGGCACACTATATTAATTCAATCATTCTACATCCATCTTCCTGCCCCCCCGCCACGCTTCCATGCCGGGTGCGGTCGGACTTTCCGCTGACGCACCCGTATTCCCGGAATTGGAAGAAACGCTGACCGAGGGGATTAAGCGGCTGTGTGTGATTCAGTTTACACAACACACAATTCAATACCTGAGCTTGTTATTTCTTGACTCATGCGATGACAGGTGGGTCTTTAAAATGTGGAAAAGCCCTAAATTTTATTGTTGTTGATGACGAACCTTCCCCAGGGGGTCTTGTTTAAATTAACAAGATATGAAAGGGAGACAAACATCACTTATATCAAATAAAGGGCAATCAAATCTGTTGATCTGTGACGACATGTACAAGCCCTCTATGCCCCCCAGAATAAAAGTGTAATTGTCACTTCTTGTGATGAGTAACTGCATCCAGAATGCTACAAAATCTACCGCAAGTCTACTTTTTGCTAAATCATTTCAAAGCTACATTCAACTACAACACGGGCAAATAAGCGGTGCCTGACGTCAAATAGGTATTCAGAAACTGAATCTCAGTATGATTGACATCAATACTCTTGCCAAAACAAATGGTGTAGGATGCTTTTGGTTAAAAATCGATAAGTAATGTTTGTCCTTGACTCTTCATTATCATATGTTAACATTTGCACTGACAAGAGCCAGCAACTTGTGCTTTATTATATGCAACTCTGCACTGGAAGTAGGCTTGACTTGATAATGCACAATCAGTGACAACGGCAGCCTCAGCTCTTTTAAAAATTGCCCTTAACCATTCCAGAAACAGTAAGCTGTCTGTTCGAGATCTAATGCGTGATGATTAAGGAACAAAACAACAAGCACGATCCACTCATGGTCCACCATTTATAATTGTTAATGTACAGTTTTTAATATTATGTAGCCATCTAGTGCCAATCATAAATATTGCAACCCATCATCATTTGATGAAAGACAAGTATTGCTTTATGCAAAGAAAGGACCATCACATTGGGCAGTACCGTGGATCTAGTTGTGAAAATTCTGTTATCAAAAGAAATGAATAGCTCATTAAAAATTTTCATTACATCTATAATCCCACTATTTAACATCAGACACAGCTGGTTTACCCTTTTGTTAAAATACAACCACAGTGAGAGCAATAATTAGCATAAAAGAAAAGGAAACCTGAAGGGGAAAAAATTACAGGAAAAATTGCTACATTTTTGTTTTGTTTGTGTTCTTATTGTTTTTCTTTTGAAGTCTGTCTCTTTAGAACATAAAGTCATCCCTATTTGATGTCAAAGTGACACCATGGCATTGGAGTTCTGATAGGACAACAATAGTTCTGATGAGTGAAATGGCTCCATGTAGATTCTGATTAGCTTGGAATCAGAAATACAGAAGGAGTGACATAGTTTACTCTTGTTTACTTTGAGGTCAAATTTCAATTAATAATTTTCCAGCATGGCCTTAAAAGAGGAAGCCAAACAGGTACTGATGCCATAACATCACTGTTGCAAGTGTCAAAAAAAGAAAGAAAGAAAGAAAGAAAGAAAGAAAGAAAGAAAGAAAGAAAGAAAGAAAAAAAGAAAAAAAGGGCAATTCTGTATCTATGTGCATCAGGTTGCCATGGAGACAATTTTTCAGTCAGTGGTTTGATGCTGATCATCTGAGCCTCTCCAAGACTGCATTCAGATTGAATATAGATTAATTGAATCATCTGTAAATAAACTGAATAGCCAGTTTAAGCCACAGCAGTATTTGATGTCTGTCGTCACATGTTGTATGTGGACGATGCAAAATTGTCTTTTCCTTGTTTGAGGGAGTGTATATGTGTAAACATGACATCATTACTCACAGAAAAATCCCAGACATTTGCTATCCAGTGTTCTCATTGGAGGAGAGAAGCACAGAGGACATCATAATACTCAGCTCAGACCGAAGATGGAGCACGGCTGGAGTATCCATCGTGACCGCGGCAGAATTTGTTGAGCCATTCCCTGCTTTGACTGTCGTTTCTTTGCTGCTCGGGTCACTGTCGTGGACGTTTTCCTCGTCTTCGTGCGGCGCATGTATGTGCATCACACTCCAGCTGCGCTTCACAGTAGAGCTCACACACACGCGCAGCAGCGAAGCCCCGTGTCATACTTCACTCTCTAGGCTGGAGAAATGGGCAGAACCACGGCGTGAACATAAGCTCTTGGCTTTGAGTGGCAGGTGTGGGGAGTAGAATCGCCTTGGCTGGGGCACAGACCGAAGTCTCTGGTACTGAAGCTTAGCACTGGCGGTGGCTGCCTGGGAGGAGCCAGAAGTAGCCCCAGGGGAGAGCACAGGTGGAGGGGACATGGATGCAGAGGATGGAGGTGGAGGAATGGGCATGGGTAGGGAGTTGGGAGCAGAAGGTACAGGTAATGAGGGCAGGAGTGGCTGAGGTGAGGAGGGTGATGGCTGGGGTATGTGTTCTGAGAGCTGGGCTTGCTGGGAGCTTAGGTTGGACTGGCTTCCGGATTTAGATTTGTCAGGTTTAGGGGGTGCTTTGGGCCGAGAGCTTCCACTGAAGCTGTGGCAGTGAGGAAGCAGATCCTCCTGACTGTGGGACTGAGCACTGCTGTGTTTGTGGTGTACATGGGGCCTACCGTGCCCATACTGTGTACATGTACATGATGCTGTATCTTGCATTCTATCCCGAGACCTCTGACCTTTGCTCTTTGGCCCACTGCGGCTACGCTTCTCACCCTTCATCTGTAGTTTGTCCACTGACCAATAGCGTCTTGGTGGTGGCAGGGAAGTGGGAGGGGGTGGCCACTGTGAACCTAGCCCTCCACTGCCTCCTCCAGAACCCCATCCAATCCCTGGACCTGAACCCCAGAAATCACCTGCCACACCCCACCCTTCAGCCCGACCCAAAATGGAGTCATCTCTACTGTTGACACTTCCACCTTTCTCTCGAGCAGGGTATGTTCCAAAAAACCAACCCCCACCCCCAATTCCACTGGCTCCACCTACACCAGTTCCTTCCCAGTACCTCTCAAAACGGCCAAACTCTCCTGAGGACCCTTCATCAGAAAAACTTTCCTCAGCTCTTATCCTGTCTCGCTCTGACTCCGACACTGCTCCTCTCCCTGCACGCCGCACTCTCTCCTCTATTTTCTCCCTTTCTCGTTCTCTCTCTTCTTCTTCCCCTTCCTCCTCCTCATCCTCAGAGTCCCACTCATGGAGGGAAAGGCCTTCTCTTGTGTTAACTCGCCCCCTTTCATAGTGGAGAAGCAGTGGCCTGCGCTCTCCTACTCTCCCTTCTGCCTCTCTCTCTACCCCACTACTCCTCCGTCTTTTGGATGAGGAGAGGAGTGTATGTAAAGAGGAGGGAGGGGAGGGTCCGGAGGCCTCTGTGCCACCTGCTTCTCCTCCACTGACCCAGAATTTAACTGAAGAGGGGAGTTTGTTTAGGTTGGGATAGCGTTTACTGGATGGTCGATGTCGTGAATGGGAGCTTTTGGGTCTTCTCTCTCTTCCTCTACCTCCCCCACTCTCATCCTCTCTTTCATCCCCCTCATCCTCACCTCCATCTCTTCTCCCTCGCTCTCTCTCTCCCTCCCAAGCTGAAAGACTGCCTTTGTCTACAAATGTGCTGCGGTATTGAGTGGAAAATGACGAGTACTCCCCTTCTCTATCCCCATCCCCTTCTCCATCTCTATCCGCCTCAACATCACCCTCCTCTGGCTCTGACCGCTTGCCAGATGACACCTTCTTCTTCTTTTTTGTTTTCATTGCCTTCTTTTTCTTCTTTTTAACCTTGCGACGCTTCCTCTCTCTTTCTCGTTCCCTTTCACGCTCCTCCCTCTTTTTCCGTTTTTTGTTTTTCTTTCTCTTTTTCTTTTTCTCTTTTTCTCTCTCTTTCCTACGTTTCTTCTCTCTTTTCCTTTCTGTATCTCCCTGGGCTCCACCACTCCTCTCCCTGTCCCTCTCTCTCTCTGCCCACCCTGCCCACCATTCCTGGAGCTGTGCTAGCTGACTGCTACCCCTCTCTCTTTCTCTGTCTTTCTTATGCTCCCTGTCTCCAAAGGTGCCCCACGGTTTACGTGGGGGTATAGGAGGAGGAGGTCCATGAGTGAGAGATCTAGGGGAAAGGATGGACCGTTCTCTGTCCCTGGTTCTGTTGTGGCCCTGAAGAAGACTAGACTCTTCGGTCAGCTCATCCAAATCCTCCTCATCCTCTTCCTCTGCCTCTCTGTCTCGGGTGCTGCGAGATGACGCTGTGGAAGTAGATGAAGGAGAGGTGGAACGTGAGGATGTAGCTGAAGATGTGGTTGAGGAGCTAGTGGTAGATGAGGAGGATGATGTGGAGGTGTAGGGGAGTGAGGGAGAGGGAGATGGAGGAGTGTAGGTTGGGGAAAGTGTGACTGGCACAGGGATGGGGAGAGGAGGAGAGGGTCTCGGTCTTCGACTCGCTTCCCTGCCTCCACCTCTCCGGCCCAGTGGCAGGATGTTTTCGTACAGTGGGCCACTGGGTTCTTTGGGCTTTTTTGGTCGCCGTTTCTTCCAGAAGGATGAAGGGAGAGGGGGAGAGGGGTGCTGCAGCGGGGGGTTAGGTGTCAGCGGGGCTGGGGCCTGGCTTTTAGGAGGAAGCCTGGGAGTTCCCAGAGATTTAACCCCTCTACCCTGACCCCCTCCACCAGTACCCACTCCCACCTTCTTCCCCACGCCATGGTCCATGCCCTTCTCCTGGTAGAAAGCCACACTAGTTGGTGGGGGTTGTTGGTGGGCTCTGGGGATGGTTTTTGGAGTTTGAGAACCTGTCTGTTGGTCCACACATGGCCCAAGTCCCTCTGGATCAATAGGTCCATAGTAGCGCTTATATCCATCTAGACCACTACCTGTACCTCCACCACTTGCCCAGGCAGATGCCACCTTTTGGGGTAAGGGCCCTGTTTCTGCTAGGGCTGCTCTCACACCCATGGAGGTGGTGGCACTAGCGGTTTTGGGTAGTCTCCAGCGGTCCACAACTGCCAGTCGGCGATCTGGCCGGGGTAAGAAAGTAGTGCATGGTAGTGGAGCTCCTATAAGTTGAGTACTTGCGGGACCCAAGGCTGCTCCAGAATGAACAATTGTGGGAGGGGAACCAGGAAGAGGTGTTTTGTAGGACTGAGGAGGTTGAGGCTGTTGTGGTTGCTGCTGCTGCTGCACCATGGCAATGGCTGAATTGGATACAGCTGAAGTGACCGCATGTGAGGAAGAAGCAGCAGGAATCATGGAAGTGTGATGGTGGCCAGAAACTGTGACTTTAGTCCCACCTTGTGCAGTTTCATCTTCAAAACTGCAGCAGCTATACATTCCCTAAGAGTACAAAAAAATAAGTTAAGTCATATTCTGATAATAAGTTTAAATCAGTTTTCATTGCATCACTCTCACCGCATCTATAATACCACAGGCATGTCTATGTCACCATCCTTCTCATTCTACTCAAACTCTCCCATATGTCTTTCACCCAGTGACTTCACACTCTCACTTCACATTCTCCTTCAGCCTTCACTTCACACTCTCACTTCACATTCTCCCTCACCCTGCTGAAGGCCAGTAGGAAGTCCAGTTTGCCAGACTGGCCCATTTTGTTCATGCAGTGCCGCAGCCTCCAGTAAACCAGGTGTTCCCAGGCGAAGACCAGTAGACTTAGGCCCATGGCCACCAGCAGCATGTAGAACACACCGGCCATGTTGTCTATGTCTAGTTTGGAGCTCATCACTTCAATTTTATCATTATGACAGATCCCTGAGAGCCAGAGACGTTCAAGCATCTCAATCTCATCTGTGTGGAGAGGGGAGAGAAATACAAGGCATTAACATAACTCACTTTCTCATTTGATAAGTGATACAACTTCTTGGCACAGATGCATCAATAAAACATGTATGAATGCAATATGGAACTGAGATGCCTTTCCCACATGCTTGCTGTAGCAGGAAGCAGATGCTAATACTAAATGTGTGTAAATCTGTTGTGAACCTAAGTCAGGTGATATTTTGAGATCTTTAGAGTATTATACTGAAAACATTACAGGTCAGAGGTCCAGTGAATAGGTTCCTGTGGGTAAAGGGAACATTACAGTGAAGGCCTGTTTAGAAGCTGATCAAAGAGAGCAGTTTTTGTTAATCTTGTAAGAGTGAAAGGAAGAAGAAGAGAGAGCAAGAGGCCTGTAGGCTAGCAAAGGCTAGGTCCTGCCTAATGATCTACCCATATCCTCTTTTCCTCTGTGGGTAAGTGATAAGACACAAAAGGAAGGAGAGCAAAGTTCTTTGTCTTTTCAATGCTGCATTGTATCATGGGAAATGAGAGGATGTGAAGAAATAAGTAAAAGGCATGTGGAAAAGAAGAAGAGAGTGACTTTGTCATTATGACAAATAGCAGAAGCACCTTTCCTATTCAGAGAGGGGGAAGTTAACATAAAAAGAGGGATGAAGACAGATGGCAAAGGGGGAAAGACAGTATATGTTCATTGTTTATGTTTGTCTGTGTGTGTATGAGGGTGTGAACGATGGAACAGAAAAGGGAAAATGAAATTAAGAAGGAGCAACAGAGTGATAGGCAGAGGGCAGAAAAACAAGAGGACAGAGAAGGAGACAGAACGGTGAAAGGGTGAGATCATAATCATTTAATTGTGCTGGAAGATGGTCAGGCCTGCTGCAAACTCAAGAGAAAATCGGAATCTCACCTTTTATCTACAGAAAGACGAGCTTGTGAATTACCGCAATCCTTACTAGACTGAGGCATGTACTGCAGCATTAACTGCTTTGATGAGAACTGGCCAACTGCACCACATTATCTCAATATGGGCCATCTCAAAATAGTGCTGTGTAACATAATAAAAGTACATCATCACCCATCACACTGTAAATGACAGTTGCGTTGTTCTCACAGAGTTTGAATTATGGCGTCTGTCTCTTATGCTATCAAAACAAACTATCCAGCAAGCGTAACCTGCAGGCATTAATCACAATGTAGATGAGGTGCTGCAGACATATCACATAAAACATTTCACAAAAGAAAACGCAGTCAAGCAGGACGAAGAAGCGCAAGCTGAATCCCACATGGGACTTGAACAGATAACAGCACGAGTCCGGCTTGGATCCGAGTGCTGCCTCACTCTGTTGACACTGTCCATTCACCTTCTTCTGACTCCTGCCAGTGGCGCTGGCAAACCACTGCACTGACCACAGCCAAACTTAGCAGGTGTGTCATACTGAGAACATACATACATACATACACACACAGAGCTATATTATAAACACAAACACCATTCACACACTTGCACTGCTTTACAAATGCATGCTAATTTACAAATACACACCCACACATACAGTACAAATGTGCGCATAGCACATTCTAACACACATAGATATACTTTCACACCTTTGCTCTTGCCATCACAGCTTCTGTTTGGCAATGGAACTCAGGGTTGGCACGATTAAGTGGGCACATTTTAACAGCTAATGCTTTAGCAAGGTCTTTAGGCTCAGGCAGACAGCCAGTCTGTGCCATTTGTGTGACCTCCAACACTGTTCCCTGTGCAGCCCCCTCTGATCCCGCCCTGACCCAAACCACTATCATGCTAAAGCAAACATTGCTCTTGGATCAGCCTTAAAGGTCAACACTTTTATAAACAGATCGGAACCGCAGAGGCATCTCTGACCACTGTAAAATTTCCTCGGAATTGTTAGTAGGTGAAAGGACTCCTATTCTAGATGACCGCTGCAAAGAAAGCTGCTGGCCCTGGGATAAAATAACTTAGTGCTTTTAGCAGGTAAGAAGTGCTTTTGCGTGGTACTGACCAATAAGGTTACCTGCGGCGTTTAAAAGACATGAAAAGGCTGCAGATGGACAAGTGGTTTCCTGTGGCTTTTAAAGACTCTAAAGAAACATAAAAGTACAAATTATAGTCAATGGTTGTACAACAAAAAATGATTCAATACCTCCATAGTAACTTCCCACACGTTTAAGCTTCAGAGATAGTTTCTCGGATTGGCACAATTATATAGTAAATGTATATGAATAGTATATGTTACGTTGTGTTGATATGCCTTCAATAAATATGCAGAAAAGGCAAACTTTTTAACTTTTAAGACGCTCATATTTAACAAAGGCACTGACATTGTCTTTCATAATTGTCCAATGAAGCATGTTGAAAAAGAAGAGTGATTACATATAGAGCTGCCATAATAGCAGGAATCTGTTAATTGACATTAAAATATTTGATAATAGAGACTCATTATCCCCAGAAAACCACAATGGTTTACACTTTAAAAGGTAAAACAAGGACAGAATTCAGAATATAAAAAAAATCAGATAAATAACCCACGCCTCAACAACCACCAACCAGATGAATAAAAAAAAGTCAGTGTTCATTTCACATGTTAAGCTTCTCAGCTGTTAAATTGTGGTGTTAGCTAATGGAACCTGGCACAAGTGTGACAATCGCACTGTGGGAACCTGGCGTACACACATTCTTTCAGTCTCTCTCTCTGACACACCAAAAGCCAAAAGAGGATTTAAACAGCAATCAAACAAACCATCCAGTTGAAACAAAACACTGTGTGAGATAGCTAGTGCATTTATGTGTTTGTGTATATATGTGTGTTGGGAGAAGGCAGGGAGGATGGTGTATAAATGACAATTAAAGAATTAGTACTTGGACAAGCACATTTGAATCAGAAGCGTTCCACTCTGACATTGCAAATCCATAACAGCTAATCCTCTATGGAGTGTTAGAATGGACAGTCACTCACTCAACACACATCTCACACAATAGCTTGGTTCCAAAACCTAGTGAGCTGACTACCTACCTGCTGCCAACACAGGCAACTGCCTGTGTAGTATTCCTAACCATCATGGAAGTTTGGCATTTGGAATGCTTTGTGGTGCGCACACCATACCAACAGCACAGGAGAAACAACTCACAATAGTTTGCAGTTAGAATGTTGCTAAGCTAACAATGTGATACTTTCATAAGCATAAAATACATAACACACACAAAAAATGGGTGATATGATCAATATTAACTTTTTATTGACACTTTTAGGTATCTGGGTCAATAACGTGACGGGCCATTTTTTTTGTCCAAAGGCAAAGATATGACATCCAGAGTATGTAAGGTAGTACAACTAGATCTCTTTTATTGACTCCAAAATGTTTTAATTATATTTTGCTACATATAACGGTATTTTAAAGATTTGAAGTGTCAAAAGGCAATTTGGTTTAACTTTCAAAAGTCCAATAAAGCCATTTTATTTGTGATTAAAATATCTTAAAATGTAATAAATGTATATATATTTTTTATTCTGGCTTTATTTTATAACATCATATATCAACATAGTGAAAAATGGTATTAAAATTATGTGCAGAAGTCGTTGCTTTGTTATGAGAAAAAATGTCAGGAAAAATTAATTTCATTTATGTAATTTGGAGTAACCAAAATAAAGGGACCAAGCAAGCTAACTAGCTAGCAAGCTAGATATCAGCCTGTTAGCATTGTTTGAAAATATTGTCATCCGATATAACCAAAAGTGTCATTCGGTAAAACCTAAATTTTTGGTTGAACCGAATGACTTTTTTGGTGACAAATTTTGTCCATCTTGTAAAATGACAAAAGCAGTGTTAATTGATTATAAAAACCACATAATATCATTGTTAAGACTTATTAAAACAAAATGAAAATTAATTATCTCTCTATTATGTTTTTTTTACAAAAACCTTATTCATCAATGACCCATCTAAGAAGGCAACATAATAAAGCTGCCTACCTTCTGGAACATCTTTCACATCGCGATTACACGTATGGATGTGCAATCACACAAAACATTTGGGTTACACTTTATTTTAATGTGACATAGTTACATTGTACTTAGTCAAATAAGTACTGAGTAATATTAATTAACTACATGTACTTACTATAGAGTTACAGTTAAGGTTTGGTTTAGTTACTTGTAATTATGCATAATTTACTGTTATTACTATAGTAGGTACATGTAGTAAAATAAAGTGTTACCAACATTTGTTGTCTGTTATACAATAAAAAAAAGTTTTTTTGTCTATTGTCAATAGTGTAATTCCAAGGCTTTCTGTTGGCCACTGCGCCAAATTCAGTTGAACAACTTTAACCTCCTGCAAAGTCAGCATGGGCAAACCTTTCACTCTCACACAAAATTCCAGATCGCATATATTCCTATTGAACAGGCTGGGTTTAGCCCGTGAAAAATTTGATGGACTACGTTAAATACACAGCTTGATGCCTCACAATCCTGCATCATAGGCAGCTTATAGGCTTTGGAACAGAGCACAGACTTTCTATCTCTATTTCTCTCTCTCACACACACACACCCCACTTCTGCCATACCCAAGACTAAATCTTTGATATATGATACATCTCTTTTATGCATCAATAGATTGCTATCATCTCCTTTAAATCAGTAAACAGCCTGCTAGCACAATGACAAATGTCACCTGGCAGACAACAAAGATACATATTACGTCATGTTAAGGAAACTGGATTACACCAAGATAGCTGGGAAGAGCAGTACAGGCTAATGAATAAAGTCTTGTTAAACATGCATAAAAAAGACTTTGTTCTCCCAAAGGCTTTTATCTTCTCCATCCCAAGAGCATAAATGCACAAATATACAATCCCTTATTAGCACTTTGATACTACAGAACCTTCAGTAGACTCTCACCGTCGCCCACCAGCTGCAGTAAGGCCAGGTCCAATGGCCGTTTCCAGCGGGAGTTCTTGATCAGGGCGATGCCGTAACCAGTTGTGGCGAATACTTTCCCTGAGCCGATGGTCATTACTTTACAGCCTTCATCTTTACGAGCCATGTAGTTCAACACAGCTGCATCATAGATTAAGGCATCCAGCTTACTGCAGACACAGACAGGAAGAGTAGGAGTCAGAAGAGACAGACCGTGAGATGGAGAAGGGTGACAGACAGAAAGAGAGAAGAGAGGAAAGTTGTAGTGTGGCGGCATTATATTATCACTTTTGCTAAAAATGGATAAGGAAATGACAGGCTCAGAAAAACCATGGTGTGGATTAACAACTCATGATAAATAGAGGAAGAGTGTATGAGGTGTACAGGGCTAACAGAGGAAGTGTGGGAGGAGGGAGAAAAAAGTGCGAACACATCGTAAAGGAACTCCTGTTTGTGAGAGCAACATAGGGCTGCGAGGTGTAAGGAAGTGAGTGGAAAAGCGAGAGATGATAGATAACAAGGTTATTATTATTGTTTAAGAAAACTATTACAAAGACAAACTAAATAAACACAGCGGAAGTATTTTCGTTAACAGAAATATAAATGAGTTTCCAAAGGAATGCAAACTAAATTGAAAATATAGAAGCAAGCAGCAATTATAAAGGTTGACATACTGCTGGAACTTAAAGTTGCCCTAGAACTTTTAAAAAAAAATGTAATAGAAGTCTAAGGTGTCCCCTGAATGTGTCTGTGAAGTTTCAGCTCAAAATACCCCATAGATTTTTTTGAATTCATTTTTTTAACTGCCTATTTTGGGGCATCATTATAAATGAGCCGATTCAGGGCTACTGGCCCTTTAATTCTCCTGCTCCACGCCCACAGAGCTCGAGCTTGCCTTGAACAGTGCATAAACAAAGTTCACACAGCTAATATAACCCTCAAATGGATCTTTACAAAGTGTTCGTCATGTATGTGGCATGCATGCGTTGGATTATGTGAGTATTGCATACTGTTATATTGTTTACACTTATTTCTGAATGAATTTGAGGCTGTGCTCCATGGCTAATGGCTAATGCTACACTGTTGGAGAGATTTATAAAGAATGAAATTGTGTTTATGAATTATACAGACTGCAAGTGTTTAAAAATGAAAATAGCGACGGCTCTTGTCTCCGTGAATACAGTAAGAAACGATGATAACTTCAACCACATTTAACAGTTCATTAGCAACATGCTAACGAAACATTTAAAAAGACAATTTACAAATATCACTAAAAATGTTATCATGGATCATGTCAGTTATTATTGCTCCATCTGCCATTTTTTGCTATTGTTCTTGCTTGCTTACCTAGTCTGTTGATTCACCTGTGCACAGATCCAGACGTTCTGCCCTTGTGTAATGCCTTTCATAATGTTGGGAACATGAGCTGGCATATGCAAATATTGGGGGCGTACACCCCGACTGTTACGTAACAGTCAGTGTTATGTTGAGATTTGCCTGTTCTTCTGAGGTCTTTTAAACAAATGAGATTTATATAAGAAGGAGGAAACAATGGAGTTTGAAACTCAGTGTATGTCTTTTCCATGTACTGAACTCTTGTTATTTGACTATGCCAAGATAAATTCAAATTTTCATTCGAGGGCACCTTTAAGTGTTTGTTTTTTCAAGATATAAAGCATTTCTCAGATGGTCAGTTAAGCCAGGTTCACACTCTGCAATTTTGGCCACGATTTGGCTGTCTGAGACAAATTTAGCAAATCCTAAAAGATTCCTCTGATCCTAGGCTAAAATATGAAGTCTTTGATTGTTAGTTTGACATGTTCACCGACAGCCGATTAATGACCGCTGCGATCAGATTTTATCTCCAACGGAATTCCGGCCATGTCAGAAGATTTGACACACAGTCCTGCAGTGTGACTTCTCCTATGACAGCCGTCAAATTGTCTTGGTTTTTCAAGACAAGCCTTAACCAAAATTAACACTATGGATTTTTTTGTTAATCACCATTTCAGGCACACGTGTAATGCAGCTCAGTCACCGAACGTGTATGGGTTGATGTAAAGTTTCATACGTGCATCCCATTTTAACACATCTTGATTGTCTTACAGTCTGACATAAATGACAGCTGAGATCCCACAGTGTGACATGAGGATCATGTCCGTACAGTCTGACAAGCAACAGTCGTAAAGGACTATTATAAACCGCACAGTGTGCCCCGGCTTTATTTCACGACAGAGTAGAGATCTGACCATTCTCATATTTATCACTGTTGCAGCCCCATCTATAAGGCGCTTTCGCACCGAATAGTTCTAGGAGCTCAGTTATAGGAACTAGCCACTAGGATAGTTCCCCGAGAACCAATTTCTCCCCCGGGCCATGTTCCTGGTTGCATTTGCACCGGAAATAGGAACTTTTCGTGATAACGGAAATGGAATGTAAACGCGTAATTTACAAGGCCAAAAGAACAAAAAAATGGGGCTAAAAGACGAAATCTCCTATGACAAGTATTACATATTGAAAAGAACACAACCCTGCAGACAACAGGTAAATGCCATTATTGCTGTTTTCCATGTTCGTGAAGTAAATATGTTTACATGGCTTTTTAAAAATACTGGGTGACGGTGTTTGACATGTATTTGACCAATCAACGTACACCAATCAACGTATCACTGATCCTATAGTGCTGGTTTAGACCCTACTCTAAAGTAGGAGCTAATTTAGTTCCCCCAAAAGGAGTTTCTAGAACTAAACGCATTCCTAGTTCCTGCAGTGTGAACTTGGCAAAATCTGGGTACTTCAGCCAATAGTTCTAGGAACTATGAAAAGGTCCCTCCATTGTGAAAGCCCCTGTTGTCCGACTGTCATTTTATGAAAATCTTGAGCAGACTTTTGAGCAAAATGGGCCACACCCACAAAGAACAGAAATTAAATTTAGGATATACATTTGGTTTCTCTCCAACCATGGATTTTATAATAAAGTAATGAGCAATAGTTCTACCATACCACCAAATATCAGATCCATGGACCTTATGATTTGGGCTATGCGATCACGGTTTTAATGAATAAACTGAAACTGAAAAACTATGTAATTGTTTTCAAAATTACAAACAAGAAAGAGCCATCTTTGCGCCATTAAAACTAAATCTGAAAACCATAATACAAAACAAAATTCAAAACTGTATGAGAAACAGAATAACGGAAGTCAGTGAGAGTAAGAAACCCAGCACAGACCCAGTCTTGAGGTGGGAGATGGCGTCCTCCACACTTTTCTGGTTGTATTTGATCATGTACTGGTGCATATCTGGATAGTTACTGCGGATGTTTTTCTCTGTGCTTCCGTTAGGGACCGTTCCAAATTTCAGAGGGGGGTACTGCTCTGTGGGGTGCTGAAACTGAGAGAGGGAAACACAGTATGAAACAGTGATTGAAACTGATGTTGCATTGTTTTTTTCAAAGTAATTAGCAGACTAACAATAGAGCACAATGAAAAAAATACTGCAAGACTAAACATGAATGACATGTGACAGTGAACGCATGTTAGAAACAGACTAGAGCTACTGCAGCTGTCAAAACCAACTATAATACATCATAAACACAGAACAATATACAAAGCAGCAGTGCTGACATGCACATTGTGTTCATTCTGCTTTTAACAAAGGAGAACAATAGTGAAGCAGATGGGGGAAAGTATTTTCATTTAAAAAGGGATTACAAAATGAACATGAGGCACTTAGAAAAAGAACCAACAAAAGCCACCACAAGTTAAATGACTTTAAGTATTCAGATTTGATGTAGCTTCTTTTCTGAAAATGACACAAACACAATGGGACTCAAATACATTTCATTTGGTGTACACAAGTACAACAGTGTTTTTTTTTTATGTCTGTGTGTTTCCTCAAGAATCCCTGTAGATTCTTCAAGGTCAACACTGAGAGTGAGGGCAAAGGAACATTTCCATGCTAGAATGGCAAATTATTGAACATCTCACAGACCCACGATGAACAAGCACTACCACAGTCTTAAAACGCAAGCACAAGTAGAGGCACATCAATGTGATATACTTTGGTTTACTAGCAGAAGATTGAGTATAAATTGTCCTTATTGTTAGCTATGAAAAGGTATTTTGTAGAATTAGCCTGCTTTTCAAGCAATATAGGAGCTGAATGCTCAAACGGCAAAGATAAGAATGTAGTGCTGTCAAATACTTGTGTTTGTGTGAGTGTACACCATTAAAAATTTTGAGGTCAATTTTTATGTTTTTGAAACAAACTCCCGTTTACATTAAGGTTCACATGATCCTTCAGAAATCATTCTAAGATGCTGATTTGGTGCTCAAGAAACATTTCTTATTATTATCAATGTTCAAAACAGTAGTACTGCTTAATATTTTTTGTTGAAACTGGCCGAAACTGAAATCTAAAGGTTATACATATTTTATTACATTTTAAAATCAACGACTAGTCTTTCTTCCAAAATGTGTGTCATTTCAGTAATAGTCTTTGAAAGCATCAGGTCTTCAAAAGACAAATAGTGAGAAAATGTTTTTTTATGGTGTTCATACACAGCTACTGTCAATCTCAAATTCCAGTCCAACTCTAGTCTCTGTAGTCTTAAAGAATATTGATCCCAAAATCCATGTCAACACAGCATCACGAATTATAAAATCTTTATATGCCCATCTACACGCACCAATAAACACAAGCTCTCTCTCCATCTACAGTATCTCTGAAATCTCTATTCCCCTACCTTTTTATCGCTGAGGCCAGACACAGTGTCAATGTATTCCTCTTGGATCATGAAGGCAGCCAGGTTGGCAGTGTAGCTAGCCAGGAAGATGACAGCAAAGAAAGCCCAGACAAGAACCATGATCTTGCTAGTAGTTCCTTTGGGGTTCTCCACTGGAACAGAGTTATTAAAGACCAGAGCCCAAAGAAGCCAGATTGACTTCCCTATTGTGAATGTAGAACCTCCGGCCTCTGACAGAGAAGAGCAAGTGAAACAGAGAAAGAAAGACTTTTAATATGGCCTTTGAATTTTAAAAGCTCTAAACAAGCTAAAATTATTAAAACTGCTAAGTTGATTAAAAAAAAGGCACTATGCAGATGATGAGGTGAGAGAGGGGTGCCAGTGCCAGAGGATGAAGAAGAGAACAGAGGAGGGAGAGGAATACAGAGCACATGTCTGCAGTCCTTTATTATACATGAGTATCTGAGAAACTGACTGCACCACAAATATCAAACCCACGTCCACGCCAAGAAAGAACAGAGGTGAACTCAGTCTTTAGGACCCCTGAACAAACTCAGTGACAAGCAACTGCGCACATTTATCTCCGTTAAAATAGCGCTTGAGACTACTAAAGTGTGACCTTATTAAAAGGTTACATGGAGGACTAAGAGCAAATCGGACTCACTCTTGCCACTCTGAAGGCTGCGGTTGTACCCCACTGGACTGAAGAACTCAAAGATGAAAACCGTCACTGCCACCACGGTCAGGCACATAACAAACATCATCACCCACACAGCAGGGCTGTACGGCTCTGAGAGAGGGCACAGAGAAATCAAAACCATTAGTAGTAGTTTTTCTACTTGGTTTGTACACAACACAGAGCAAAAATCAATACCAGGGTTGTAGCAAAGAACTGGAGAACTGGAGAATACTTTTGAAAAAACAAAACAAAACAAAACAAAACAAAACAAAATAAAATAAAATAAAATAAAATAAAATAAAATAAAATAAAATAAAATAAAATAAAATAAAATAAAATAAAATAAAATAAAATAAAACAAAAAATAAAATAAAAAAGCATTGAGCATATTTGGAAAAAAAGTTTTTATTTTTAGTGCTTCTCAGTGAAGTGTGATAAATAGTTTGTTTTGAAAGGGAACTGTAAGTCTGATTGATGAGCTCTGAAAAGATACGCACCAGTACCTGAAAAGTCATACATCATAATCACATGCAGCAGAGACTGATTAAAGTCAAATATGATGAAACATTATGGCTCACATGAGACTCAAACTCACCAAGAAAAGCAGAGGGAGAGACAGTTCCGTTACTGCGAGAGACCATGACACTGATTCCCGTCTCCACAAAGGGCACGGAGAAATCCACGACCTCTGACCTCTCCTCGTTGATAGTGAGGGAGCCGATCGCCATGTCTGCCCGCTTGTAGACAACCTATACGAAAGGAGGAAGTAGAGGATTGTATTTTTGCCATTTTGCCACTTTTATTTGTAGTAGGAAAGTTTTATTTACAGGATTTATAGGGACTCTTTTTACAGGAGCATGATTTCCTGTAAAATCCTGCTGTGGCCAGGAAAATTTTAATGATTAATCCTTATTCCACAAGGTAAATTACTGCATACTGACCTGAGAAATAGGCTCTCTTATTCAATGGATTTGATCATCTCCAAAATGTCAGAGACTAAGTCAAAGTGGACATTTCCTCTGGTCACCTCTTCCCTTATTTTAGATCTTCTTGGGAACCTCAGATTTGCTCAGAGGTCATGTGGCCACGGTGACTTGCAGATGAACGAGAGACTGAAAGGTAGCTAGCTACCACGCTAACTAGTGTGAACGAGTAGCTATTGCAAATCCTATATTTAAATGGACAGTAAAGGAGCGACAGTAAAGTACAGGAAGAGAGAGTGGAACAGGACTGTGACTCAAACCCAGGTCCCCACGAGCGCAGCAGTACTGCATGCTGTAAGTCTGGAGCAACTACCCTTTGTGCCACAGCTCTGACATAAAAAAAGATGTATTATGGAACAAGAAAGGCCACCAAGCAAGCTGCTGTATTAAAAGTGCATGACCGAAGTAGTCCAAAGCATGAAGCACTTTATATTAAACACTTGAAAGATGATTGAGCATACAGTTTCATGTGGTCAAAGTGCTTGTGCCATTTAATGTGCTAGAGTGGCTTTGCTCTTATGAGTAAAACAGTTATGTAAGTAAATATTGTTTGGTAGACAATGCATTTAGATATGAATTAATGTAAAATTCATTAAATTTAATAAAAAAAATGTACATGTTGAAAAGTAATTATTTTTCAACAAGAACTAATGATTTTAAAATGAAGAATCCCTTATATTTATTTCCCTTTACATTTCTTTAACACGTTATGTCCAGGGAAGAGAATGTTCTTTAATTCAGAAGATTTTAATTGATGGTAATAACACACGCTTTGCATAAATGTTTATAATATAATTTAGTTTTTTAAACAGCAGTATATAACATTATATAACAATATATAATAATATATAACATCATACAGTATATAACATTTACACTATACTGTTCAAAAGATTGGGGTCAGTAAGAATTTTTCTTTTAAATTCTTTTTAAATTCTTTCTAAAAATTCAAATAAATGCTGTTTTTCCTGAACTTTCAATTAAAGAATTCTGGAAATGTTGTATCAATGTTTCTACAACAATATTAATGTTTTCAACATTGATAATTGAAGACTGGAGTATATAGCTGCTGAAATGCAGCTTTTCAAATACAGGAATACATAAATATAGTTTAATTAAAACTTTATTAAAACAGTAATATCCTATACTAAACCTAAACTAATCTTGACAAACTATGTATCATTTGAAAGCTTATAATCTCTAGTTTTCTTATTTGATTTTCATTAATTAATAAATTACAGAGGTGAAGTAATTTATCAATTTGCAACAAGAATATGTTCATACTCATAAGGCATGTTCAGACCTTCCATTTGAAATAGCAATGAACATGAAAAATCATGAAAGACTGATTGAAACCTGTTTGTTTTCATTCCAAGAGTTCAAAAGATAACACCCATTCAATTTTTCAAAAAAAGAAAAAAAAAAAGTCTGAAAATGTTTTTAATAGAAAAATATAAATAAATGTATGATTGTGGCAGCGAGCTATAACCCACATACACATTGTTTTCATGTGTTTATTAGATGGTTGAATTCATATCAATTCTGCCAAACTTCCCATACTACTTCTATCTAGGATGTCTACTTCATAAATTATATGAAAATTATGGAAATATATGGTTCAGATCACAATAGAGCTTGGTTATCTTGTAGTGAAAAAGTTTGGTACTGCGCCCAAACAAAATCTTACTGAAAGCTAATTTTTTGAGATATCAACCTAAATTTAGAACACAACTTGTTCAGATTTTGAACAACTTCTATAACTTCTTATAACATTTCACTTACATAATATATTTCACTTCTAATCTGCCAAATTTCATCTTTAAAACAAGACCAGCCTTGTGTCTATATTCCCAAGTATTCTTGAATTACAACCATTTGAGTTTGGATAGTGCATTTTCATGTCTATAAAAAAGTGGGGGTGACAGTTAACAGGTTAAATAGTATTTTTACTGTATTTTTGATCAAATAAAAGAAGCCTTATTGATCGTAACTTTTTAGCACATTAAATATAGCCATTTAACTTTAACTTTTTACAACCTTAAATTAAAATAGGGTTTTTTTTTTTTTTTACCCTGACTAAACAAATCAACAGATGAATTAATTATTATAAAGGTCACTAAACATGCTGTGAATAAATGTAGAGGGATATATATGTTCTGTTCCGTCAACTTCATTTAGTTTCTATTTTCTTTGTTAAAGAGAAGGTAAAGGTTAACTTTTAAAAATATGTTTAGGTAAGTAATAAACAGAACTACTGAAATAATCTGTAACCCATATAGTTACATTAATGTAAACCCATATAGTTACAAAATGTAAAACTGTTGCTCCAAAAGTCACCAGAATTGAAAGCTTTGGTTCTTTGAACCTTACGCCTGGGCCCCCCAAGAAAATAAGGGTGCACTTTTCTTTACTCGATGGGGAGAAGCACCAGCAATGCCCCCGGTATAAAGAGGATGTAAAATGTTAGGGAGAGAAGAGTGGAACGAGCTGGGGAATTGACATGAAGATGAATCAAACTTGTGATGCCCGCATGAGCACCACGGCCCAACTGCTAGTCTACGGCCTTAACAGAATTTCTCTACACTTTACTGATCAAAGCACTCACTGTGCACTAAAAACTAGACATTCAAAGAACTATCAAAAACCAGTGATGTACAACAGAGGTGAGTCCTCGGCAAGGAATCAGCATTTTGCCAGAACACAGGGGCCATATGTGGAGTGTAACAGGTGGTCTATCTGCAAATTCAGAGAACCTCCATCTCTAATTAATATTCAATCCACGTACTGGCTGCATTCCAGTATCCATAAATTGGTCAGGCAGATAGTGAAGTAAGAAGCCTGCACACATAGACGCTACAGGAGGCAGGTTATCCATCTCGAGACAGTATACCCCATACAGAGAGAAAGCATGTACGGGAATACCAAAAAGGAGGGACAACATTAACATCTTTACTTTCCAGTGCAGCTCTTTTCTCACTTCGCATTCTGTTTTATATTCCTGAATGGTGTGAAAAGCTCATGATGCAGAGGAATGGGATTTATGGCGACGAGTGCAGAGTTGAGTCACTGCCTAAAGTCATGCAGGTTACATGCTTTCCCAAATCTCCTCTGACAGCTTGAACGCTGCATCGATTCCGAAAAGACACGCACCTGCCCGCACCTATAAATGTGTGCGTGGGATTGTTTAGGTAGTATAATTTCCAGTGTGTAGCGAGAGCTTTTGCATTCTTGCGGAAAGTGAGCCTGCATGTTTGTTAGTCTGCAGAGACTGTGGAAAGAACATAGATGAAGTTGTTTCCTCGTGAGCGCGCCGCAGTCCCGGTCCTGCTGCAGGCCGGCACAACGCACAGGGGAAATGTGGACCTGTCGTAGATAGAAGATCAAAGCCGCTCACACACACACACACTCTCGCAGCCTGAGAAAATAACCCTTAGCACTGCGCCTACAGGGGCCGTGCTGACAGCTGATTGGCTGAGCATCAAAATATGCAGTGAAGAGACCAAAAGCGAGCGAGAGAGGGAGAGAGAAGGGGAAAGGAAAAGACTGAGAAAAAAAAAGACGTGGTCACAGAAAAAGAGATATGCTGAAAACCAAGGAGCAAGGGGAGAAAAAAAGAGAACACATAAGATACCGTGAGAAATATTAAGAGCAGAAGGATGGAAATGAAGGAGGAATGAGACAGAGAAAAGAGCCGTTTCCATTCCCTAGCAACTGTCTCGAACAGGCGTCACTCCAGGGTGTGAGCGCCACAGCGGGGTCTCGCTCTCAAAACAACAACCTCCTGTCTGTCATTCGCACTCACATGCATTGGCAAGTCGTTTTTGGCTAGCTTCAGGCCTCTGTCTTGGATACCTTTGTGTATGCGCGTGTGACCCATTAGTCAAATCCCTCGGTGCTGTGTTAAAAGGGTTCAGAGTGTTTCTGCAGTCCTGGAGGCCGGCAGATACGGGTGGGAATTCAGTCATCAAACAGGCCAACAAGTGACTTGTCTGTTACATCACGCACTGTACTGGAATTACATGTTTAAACTCTTTACAAAGAGCAGCACTCAGACCTACAGTCCTAGAGACCCAGCACTCTCAAGGACCCCAGGTTAAAAAAAAAAAAAAAAAACGCCTTGATTTCTTCAGTGACCCTTTATCGTAACTTTCATTAAGAATATTAACATTAGCACATTATAAAATGATTTCCTTTAAAAATTAGATTAGAGATTGGAATGTAATGATAATATAAAATATAAGAAAATAACATTTTCTTTTGTAACTGTAACTTTTGTAACTTTTGCCAGTGTTCAAAACTATCTCCTTACCTTAGCCTGATTCACAACGGTAAGCTTGTAATAATGTTTTCTAATTAGAGTGGTACTGGTAGGTTGCTCAAGCATGCCTTTGCGTCTTTACGTCACGTCTGTTTACATGAAGAATGAGTCCCAGCTAGTAGGCTGTATATGACATGTGAGGATGCTGCTGGTAGCAGATCATTTATAGCCTTTTCTCACAGCAGCTGGAATAATTAAACATCATTTTGATGGCAGATTGTAATCCAGAAAGGTCCAAATGACAATCATCAGAAACAACTGGAGATTCACCCGTAGTCAAAAGCAAAAGACTTCAGACTGCGGAGTTGCTACAGAAATGGAAATCTTCAGGTAACGCTAATACACACTAAATACACATCGTCATGCAATGCTGATGTTGTTAACATTAACAATTTGAGAACAAAGTATAACAATAATAAGCGATCATTAGATTTAATCACCATTGGTAACACGATTTATTGTAATGCTTTTTTTCTCAGTTGGTCAGAACAAAAGTGATGACATTTTAATGACATTTTCCAGTGAAAATTCTTATTTTGGTCATACTTCCTGGATATAGAATCTGTGATTCCGAAGTACAGGATCCACATGGGTGCAGTGACTAACAACAAACATAGATTCATCCATGTTGAAGAGCCGTGCTGATGCACAACCCATGTAAAGATGGTAATTCCGGTTTCAAACAGAGATGGCGACAAAGAGGCAAAACTTACAGACTGCAGTTTTAACTATTACTAATAGTTAACTAGGGATGCACGATAAAAATTTTTAAGGACCGAGTACGAGTACCGATACTTTTTCTAGTACTCGCCGATACGGATACCTATACATTTATTAATTTCTCTCTTTACGTCCATTTAAGCCATAACTGATTGTACTTACGTGAGATAATCCAGGCGATGGACATTTTGACAACTATGTGTGAATTGGCAACAATGCGCGCACTGTCTGAGAGAACTGGGATCGCGCACAAGAAAGAGAGAGAGCGCACAAGAGAGAGCGTTTCTGGTCTGTGTCATTCAGCACGATTCCGCCTATCCCGCCTTCACTAATCGATAATGAATTGTGATTGAAAGCAAAAAAAAATAAAAAAATACACATTTTTATTTTTAATTACTTTAATTTTAAATGCAATTAAAATAAACATAATTATCGCTTTTGAAATATTTTCCAGATTTTTTAATAATTTGATTTGGCTTTACAGCAATGACAATATAAAAGCCAATTATTTAATTTTGGAAACAACATATTTATATAATATCACGCTATTTTATGCTATTTTTCTCAGACCCTATAAATGGATCTTTATGCATGAAAATATATAGCTGCTTTTACATTTTAGGAAGCAAGTCCCTCTCAAGGGGATCATCATATTTGAAGGTCCTTGGCAAGAAAAGGTTTGCAAATCGCTGCCTTAGAGTTGGATACTCTGTCACTCTCTCATCACACCCTCACATTCATCCTCATACAAAGAACACTGACACATGTCATAGGCTCACATTGCTTTCATACTGCAAACACACTGCACCATGACCTCATCTATCCCATAATCCTAGTGTTTGATCATCATGAGTACTAATACTAAAGGGAATAGCAGCCTTGCCTTTAATCTGTAGTCCTCTCTCCACCTAATGCCTGTATTTACATATGCAAGTGAAGTCTTCTTAGAGATATCGCTGACAGTGCATCCAGGGCACTTGCTCATCAGGAGAATAAGGAGAGGTGCTGATGGGAATACAACAAGCTTGGCCAGTTTAAAGTAGGTGAAAAATGCAAAAAGCCTCTCTCACCTCTCCCACCATCCCGTTCCAAACACCATCAATCTTTTTCCCGTGTTTCCCATTGGTCACCAAGTAGAGGTCATAGGTGAAGCCGACAATCCTGGCCAATCGCTTAAGAATGTCAATGCAGAATCCCTTGCAGCACTGTTTCATAGGTGCCACCCCTTCCTGAATTGCACTGTAATCAGAGAGAAAGTGCTTACTTAGCTGTAATGCACGTGTCAGGAAAATCCATCACATTTCCAATAAGATTCAATTTGTTAACATTTGTTTGCATTTGGTACCAAATGTTTTATAATTCCTTTTTAGTAATAATATAATATAATATAATATAATATAATATAATATAATATAATATAATATAATATAATATAATATAATATAATATAATATAATATAATATAATATAATATAATATAATATAATATAATATAATATAATTATTTGCGATCAGTAATTAATATTTTTATTCAGCAAGGATGCATTAAATTAATCAAAAGTGACAGGAAAGGCTTTACTTTCATCAAAGAATCCTGGAAAAAAACATCACAGCTAAAAAATAAGCAATAAGCAATAAGAATAATAAGAAATGTTGCTTCAGCAAATCAGCATATTAGAATGATTTCTGAAGGATCATGTCACACTGAAGTCTGGAGTAATGATGCTGAAAATTCAGCTTTACCATCACAGGAATAAATTAAATTTTTAAATATATTAAAATAGAAAACATTTATTTTAAAAGGTAATACTATTTTTACTTTTTATAATATTATTAACTAATAATATTGATGTTATTAACATTCCCCCTCTCCTCAGCAAGAGAAAAACAAAAGAAAAACTGTTACCAGAGTGACAGAGAGTTACAGTGGGAATGTGAATTAAGGAAAGATAGAAGAATGAGAAGGGAAAGATTTTCAGTAGTAAGTTGTCTTGGTACATTTCCTGTGATATAACCATAAATGATATAATGAGATGAAACATGGACGCCCACATGACTGGTGTGGGAGTAGTAAAACAGCATCCGCAGAGACACATACACAGCAAGAGCTCAAGCAGATTGACAAGCAACATGATGGCTAAGTATGAGTAGAGATCGCCACAAGGCAATTCAAAATGAGAGGGGGAGTGAGAGAGGAAATGTGTGATCGATTGCAAAGCTAAGATAGGTGAGTATAGCCCCTGGAACTTCATAGTGATATCTTGGGGGAAAAAAAGTGAGAGACACAGAGATTGAAATAATGTGACAAATGACTGGTGAAAGATGACCGAAGCTTCCAAAGTAAAATCTCTGGAACAAGATATAAAAAAACAACAACAACATAAAAAAACATGCCATGCTTACACACACACACACACACACACATACATACATACATACATACATACATGCACATCTAAATATTGAAGTACACGTTATAAAGAAATCTTTATTATTAAACCAATGTTTTGCCTTTCTCAGGTGATAATTTTTTTACATTTTTTGAGAAAGGTTTATGGTTGAAATGTTGGTGAAGAATCAGAATTTGAGATGAATGAATGAATATTTTGCCAGTAATACAAAAATAAATAAATAATACAAATAATGCTAGCAATACATTGTATAGAATACAATAGCAGTAAAATACGACAATAAAAGACATGATAAAAATGATAAAATACAATAAAATAAAACTAAATTATTAAAATTTTGCATAAAATTAAGACATTAAGACTACTCTGAGTTAAAGGGTTAGTTCACCCAAAAATGAAAATTCTGTCATTATTTACTCACCCTCATGTCGTTCCCACCGTAAGAACTTTGTTCATCTTCAGAACACAACTTAAGATATTTTTGATCAAATCTGAGAGTTTGGTGATCCCCCAGAGACAGCAATGCAATTACCACTTTCAAAGGTAGTAAAGACATCATTAAAATGGTCCACGTGACTACTGTGGTTCAACATTAATTTCACGAAGCGACAAGAACACTTTTTGTGCACAAAAGCAAAACAGCTTTATTCAACAATTTCTTCTCTTTAGTGTCAATCTCCGATGCTGTTCATGTGAGCACCACGATGCATGCATGTGATGCTGATGCAGAGGCAGGAGCTGCTGTAGTTCTGACGTAGAACCTGGAAGCTTTGCACTGTGTCTACAACATGAACAGCGTCAGGGACTGACACAGAAGAGAAGAAATTGTTGAAAAAAGTCATTATTTTTGTTTTGTTTTTTCCCACAAAAAATATTCTCATCACTTTATAAAATTAAGGTTGAACCACTGTAGTCATATGGACTTTTTTTATGATGTTTTGCTACCTTTCTGGGCCTTGAAAGTGGTAATTGCGTTGCGTTTGGAACAACATGAAGGTGAGTAATTAATGACAGAATTTTCATTTTTGGGTGAACTAACCCTTTAATATGAAGATTATAGCTTTTAAATCTGAGGGTGTGCTTGATTGTAACAGATGCATGGCTTTCAGACAGATTAGGTAAAAATCGGAATAACATTGGAATGCCTGTCTCACTGAAAGGTCAGAGATTCGTACAGCGAAGAAATTCCTTACCCTGTCCACTGAAACGTACAATTTTTTGGTTTCCTGGGAACAATAAACAACAATGTTCCTTTTCCCCCATAGAAAAGCCATGATAAATGGCAGAAGAGGAGGTCTGATGAGTACTAACCTGGCATTGAGAGGCCGTCGGCATGGCACAGAGTCCCTAATGCAGGTTCCAGAGGCAGGGTCTGCAAGCTCCACGATAACGAAGGGGCGCTCCTCCAGGGTCACAACCCTCAGGTGCTGGGCATCATCAGGCGGCTGCAGGAAGGGGCCATAGCGAGACCAAGCAGGGTATCTCAGACGTAACACCCCATTCTCCCACCATCCTACCTAAGACCAAACAGACAGTACATGGTCGAGGATCAGAGATCCCTTGCGACTTGCAGTTGCAGAAATGTGGCCAATAATATAAAATAATTATTGTGGCCATTAATAATATAATGACCATGGCAATTATGTTTAAACATGACCACTTCTCATTATGAAAACAATTCATAAGTCAATAATACATGAAAATCAAAAGGTCTTTTCAGCCATTTCAGCTATTTAAAATGGTCTATTCTAAAGAAGTCACTGAGGCCGGATTACAGGCAGGAATGGCTTCCCTTACTCAGGTTAAGCCTGTAAAGTGGGGAAGGATAGTGAAAAATGAAAGACTATCGCCTCTATGTTCATCTGTGAGCTTATAGCTGTGGGCTCTCTAAAAACAGTCCTGTGCCCTTTTTACTCACTGGGGAATGAGTGGATTTTTCTTTTCAGAGGAAAAAAAGACAGATTTTTAGCTAAGTGACGGGCCACAGAGGAAAAGGTTACGAGCCTGAGAAAAAACAGAGAAGGGGTAAAATGTGTCAAGATGGGCTATGACAGTATAACTGAGCTCATAATCCATATACAGAAGACAGAATTGTTTCAGAGACAGTTGTACGCACACAGTGCTTGGGAGAAAATAAACCAAAACAAAGTTGGCAATTAAAAGTGTGCTTTATGCACTGAAGTATTATTTAGGATTTATTATTATTTTTATTTATTTTTATTTTATCAAATAATAATAGATTATCATTTATTATTATTACTATTATTAATATAGATTATACTTTGTATAAAAGCTTATTATTAAAGGGTTAGTTCACCCAAAAATTAAATTAAGTACTCATCCTCATGTTGTTCCAAATCCGTAAAACCATCTTTAGAAAAGAAATTAAGATATTTTTGATGAAACACAAGAGGTTTTTTTTATCCCCAAAGGTCCAGAAAAGTACTAAAGACATCGTGTACAAACAGCCAACGTGACTACAGTGGTTCAACATTAATGTTATGAACCGAATACATTTTGTGCGCAAAAACAAAACAAAAATAACGACTTTTTTTCAAAAATCTCTTTTCTTCCCTGTCAGTCTTCTACACAGTACAGGCAGTGCAGCACTTCTGCGTTTACGTCCGAACGCTGGCTCAGTGGCACAGCGTTCACTGCATCAACTGTGTAGAAGACTGACAGGGAAAAGAAGAGATTGTTGAATGAATGAATGAATGATGCATTTATATAGCCTTGAATGACGGTAATTACGTTTCTTTCTATGGGGGATAAAAACTCTTAGATTTCACAAAGATGAACGAAGGTCTTATGGATTTGGAATGATATGAGGGTGAGTATTTAATGACAGAATTTTCATTTTTGGGTGAACTAACTCTTTAATAATAATTAATACAATTCAATTCTTATTCTTAATACTAATAAACATTTTTTTATTCCTCTTATACACAAAATGCAGCTTAAAGTGTTTCACGGGTCAGAAAATAGTTGATGAAAAACTAATTTGGAAAACTTTTATCCAAAGCAAAACACGTACGAGAAAAGCTACAACACAAGTAATTCATCTTAAGAAGACAGCAACAATAGATTAGCTGCGATACAAATCATCACTTCAATAAAAATAAAAAAAATCAGTTAAAAAAAAAAATAAATCTGTCATTATTTACTCACCCTCACCCACTCCATTCCTGTATGCTGTAATTATGTCCATAAACCACAAAAAATTTAAAGAATATTCACAGACAGCTTATAGTGACCACAGTTTGCCAAGCTTAAAAATGGCCAAAAAGCAATGCAAAAGCATATCCATATGATTTACTTCAGACTGAAATTTAAGTCTCATAACCAAACACCATGATGTCATGACATCAAATATCTGAGCCAAATGTCAAACCTGCAAAAAGGTCATATGTGCGTCTACTTTAAAAACACTTTTATTTCATTTCAAAAGCTTGACATTCTGTGATCCATGAACTGTCACTGCATGGAAAAAATATGATTTGTTTGTGAGAAAGAAAAAAAAATACAGTTTTGGAACGACACATGGGTGTGTAAATAATGACAGAATGTTCCGTTTCAGAAATATTCCTATAGGACACAACAACCTCTCGGCAGTTTGTAAGCAGCACACACTTCATGTATAACTGTTTAGTCCCAATCCCAACACTCAAACTTTGTTCGCTGCATTGTGCCGTAGAAGTGTCCCCTACACACCGGCAGAGACTGGCAGCCATCAGCACCAAAGCAGCCCTCGAGAGCCATTCAGATGTTCAGCAAAAGATGTTCAGCTCTTAAAAATTGTTACAAAGCCTCCATGGCAGGCAAATGAATCAATATACTTCTCATCCGCTGTGCATGTGCACGCGTATCAGCCAGAGGCTGGCAGCTAGAAGACTTTGCATATTAGCACAGGATCAGTGCAGAGGCAACTAATTGAAAGGAATAGAGCAGGAAATGGCAGCAGTCAGCATGCAGATTCCTGCAAGCAGTAGTCTCATTGGGCTAGTTACCCCACTTCTAACTTGCTCCGTAACTGAGGCTGTGCCACTACAAAGGCTCCGAAATCAAACGCATCCAGGGCGGATCATTGGAAATTACTAAATTCGGCGACATCGGCTCACCTGGTCCCCGTCTCGTTCTCTGTTCATCAATCTGTCTGCTCGGGTCAGTTTGACTGTCCATTTGTCTGTCTCTCTCTCCACCCTTCTTAAACATCCACCTTTACAGTGTGTTAACCCAAGATCTATTTTCTCTGAGCGCCACTGACAGGAGGGAAGAGAACAGGAAGGGAATGTTGAGTTTGCTGGCTCGTGTCTGCATCTGACAGACAGCGTCAGCCCGGAATCCGCCACGGAAAGAGAATCAGCCACACATCTCAACAGGTGACACCGTCTTGTATTAAGGATGTCTGAACAGCTTCATAAAATATGCATGGCGTGTCACAAAGTAGCACAACCAGGCAAGGTAGGAGGACTGTGTGGGATCCGAGTGGCTTTTTGCTGCTGCTTGAGGGATAGAAATGCTAATCATGCACAGTGTTTAGTGTCATGTCCTTACAATACTGTTTAATGTGTTTGAACGTGCTGTTGGGTTTCTCTTCTCCCTCTCTCTTCTCTGATCTTTCTCCTTTTCCCCCCTCAATCTTTCTTACTCTCTCCCACCTCCGAAATGAGGCGAGTTCTCAGGGCCGATCCATGTCAGCGGCAGCCAGACGTCTTAACTCTTTTCGACGTCGGAATGTGGGCCGACAAAACGACCGAAATAGGAGTGTTGGAGCATGTGTGGAGAACCAGAGATCCTGCGGTGAATAACAAAGAGCCGGAGTAGCAGAGATCTGGGCCCAAGCTGAGGGGGCAGAGCCTCACGCAGGCAGAGGTAGAGCAGGGGCCTGATCAAACACCGTCTCCCCTGGGAACGGATAATACTTTCACAGGGTGAAACACAAACACGCTGCCATGACACCCCCGTCCCTGTGAGAGGAGGATGAAACGAGGTGCTTTTACCCCAGCGCGATCCTTACAAATCCACTAGAAGATTTACACAGCATAAACACACATGGACATATCCTGACAGGTACAAAGAGGGTTTGGAGAAATGTGCCTGGCATTTCATTTCTTAAACGTCTCCCCCCTGATATGTATCGATTTATGAGAACAGCGTGGACAAATGGGATCAAAAGCGCTGTGGCAGTTAGTTTGTTAAAGCACTGTAAATGCTGCATGTGGAAGCGGTCACATGAAGTGCCTTGTGCATGATTGCTTCTCAAAGTTGAGTCATCCACATCCATTGTCTACTCCATGTTAGACGGAACGCATTTAAGACAACCAGAGACAAAACGGAGCGAAGACAAAGACGGCGAGCATCACATTTTAATAGAGCACCTTCCTAAAACAAATGGAAATTGAAAACCTCCTATAGTCAGCGTGGAAGCCTTTTAAATGTACATTATGGCACCCCATTAAATATTTTATGTGAATCACAAAGACTCTGTGACTCTGAAGTATAAAAGCATCCAGACGCCTCTAACAGCACTTTTCTTCAGAACATATCTGCAAATGAGACGCAGATGCCAAAGCCAGAACCAGCACCATGCAACCCTTAACAGACTGTTGCACTGTTTGATGGGTTTTTTAAGAGTTGTTCCGTGCACAGATTCAAAAACTACAAAATACCACTGTTTTCTATAGAGGGTGCTATTACTTGACCAAAAGTTTTAATGGAGTAGAAAAATAAAACTTCTCTCAAGATTTACTCATGTCGTTTCAAAACCAATCATTTTGGCCTGTTCCTAACACAAAGCTATCAAACACAATCTGATGGCAATTAATAACGATTTTCCTCTTTGGCAAATTGGGGTCTAATTCGTTTGAATTAGTACAGTCTCATTCATACTTTTTCGTATCATGTGGCCCACTGACGGTTATGTTTTGGGGTGGATCTTTTTTTCCTTCTAAAAATCATATGTTTTCATACAAATCACATTGTACGAATTCATATGAAATCGCCACCATGTAAAATAGTTATATTTTGGAATAAGATCAGGTTGAGCTGTAAGATTTATATGGAGCTCTTTTACAGTATTTTTATTTTTGTAGCTTGACAGGCCCAATAGTCACCGTTCACTTTCATTGTGTAGAAAAGAACATAATTAACATACTGCTAAGCATCTCCTCTTATGGTTGACAGAAGAAAGCAAATCATTTGGTTTTGGAACAACATGAGAGTAAATGACAGAATTCTATTTTTGGTTGAACTATCTGTTTCATACAGGAGAAATAAAAGATTTTAAGGAAATGAAAGACTGGCCTAATTCAGAATGGACTAAATGTAGAACAGGCAGCAAGGAGGAGCTCATTGGCTGGCACCTAAACAAAGACTATACAAGAACATCGACGGAACAAATGATCAACACTCGACCTTTCAAGACGCCCTGGGCAACACAATCCCCATGCATCCTCTCACTCTCCTACTGGAGCCCGTTAGCATGAACCTGTCACACGACAGAACACACTGCCGTTCGAAGTGCAATCAGTGGTCCAAGGCATGAGAATACTCCTGAAATGCATTGCTGCTGCTGAATACAGTATATAATGTACACAAATAAATATGGATACTGACAAGCTATGGGAATCAGCAGAAAACTAACCCCCACTCTATATCGAAACTTTTTTGCTCTTATGGCTCAATGTCAGTGAATATTGCCCGAAGGAATCAGAATTTCTCCCAAGTACATAATCCGCTGTCATTTTCTCTGTTAACAGATTGTAGAGGTGGAGAACACAAGTGCTGCCAGGGATTACAATTTTCAGTCTCTACGCTTGTCTTTGTGGCATCTAAATATTAATAATTCTGTTTTAAGGCACAGTTTGAGTGGCACCTTCATGTATATGACATTCTCCCCGGCTATATTTACTCAGTTGGGTTTGGTATCAGTTATTTTGTCTCACGACAGCAGCGCTCTGCAGGAGAAATGTAGAGCCACAACGTCCCATGTGGCACCTACGATATGCTGATGTACAAGAAGCCAATAAATTTAAGAGAGTTTTTATTCATTTATTTATTTATTCCTTTTCCGCACAGAGATAAGCATAACTAGTGAAGGAAGGGGAAGAGGGAAAAGAGGAAATCAAATCCACTCTCTAAAACCATTCCACAATTAATTATTTTCCATTTATTGCTATTCAAATAATAATAATAATAAAGTCGCAAGCTAATAATGTAGGAAAGCGTCGCTAATCTTAATAACATAGCGAGGGTATCATGGACATGCATAGATAACAGGGACAAATGTAAACATAAGCTAATTGTACATTATGTACGTCCTCTTGAAACCCTAATTATATGTTTATATCATTGAGGTTTTAACGTTTCTCTGCAGTACAGCAGAAGTGCACCGTCAGCAACACAACACTCTCTCTACTGCACAATGTGATGCATTGTTCAGAGTTAATTGTAATGGTTTTTTTCTGCCGTGGACTGTCATGGGAAATGGTTTTCGAAATTAGTGTAGTGTCAAGTTGTATATCATTTTAAAACTGCTTTCAATCTATGTCTTACTGCTACAATCTGCAACATTAGGTTTTCAGCTCATAGACAGCAAGTGCATTATTCCGATAGTCATGATGAAGTAAATCACATTTTATTAGTCGTTACCTTTAAATCCCAAAATGTACCAAAATCACAACAGTGCAGAAAAAACAGTCCATGTTATAAACAGACATCTTGCATGATATGTGGTCTTTCAAAATCCATTCCAGCACATTGGTACTGCAGTGCTCAACATGGCTACTGCAATGCTGCTTTTCATCCTGGACATTACCAATCCATAACAGCAGTTACACAAGAACGAACAGAAATAGAATTCTGATTAGTTCTTACGTCTTCCCAGCCACTCCCAGGCGTATAGGAGATGACATCCAGAAAGGGATTGGCCAGGTAGCCCTCGTTATTGAACGAATAGTCCCGCCCACCAAGAGTGATGTTACTGAAATACCTGCAAAGCGAAGAGAACAGAGCAGAAACAGTCAGTTGAGATCCAGAAAGAATTAGTATAAAAGACTCAGAGGACACGTCAAAGAGGCACAGAACACTTCACAAACATCCTAATTAGGTCAGATTGCAAGAGTGTGGTGAAGGTAACCATTTTATTTCCTTCAGCAATAGAATCAAAGGAGGCAGTCACTCTATTTCGAGCACTTAATCTAAACCAGTAAAATACCCAGAACAGTGCCTAAATGTGACATTCTTTGTGACTGCTTCAAATGAATCTTTTTATCTTAAATCCAATATGCTTTTGGCAAAATGAAGACTGCACACTTAAAAAATATGACTGGGTGAACAAGTTTGAAGGAGCAAAGTTTCCTCTGCTCTGTTCTTATGAGCCTTTTGAAAGCCTTTTGTGAATATTCCTCACAAAATTCCGCCAAAGATCTGTTTGATAAATGCATGCAAAACCATTATGTATAAGCCTGTTTAGCAAACCATAATTACAACAGCAGCACTAAACAGGCTCTTTTCCCCATCAATCTTCTTATGATGTGTAATGAGTGTTACGTCGAGAGTTTCTGCTCAGTGAGTCCATTTCATTTCTCCTTACTATGTGCAAAACATGCTATAAAACGTGATTAACACTTTTTTTTTTCTTTTAATTCTGGCAATTGTTTGGAAATTCTAGTTTCATCACTGGTAGCCAGTGTTTTTCATTAATGAAGCTTTTTTTATTTTGACGATAATGATTATTATAATTATTACACAATGTTTATTCGAACATTTATTTGTTATTGACAAAAATAAGATGAGAAAAAAAATTATGCTGATTCTTTCAGTGAATCTAACCATTGGCAATAATTTCAGGGATAAAATGTTTGATTATTTCATTACATTTTGTACTTTTTTTCGTCTACTAGAATTATTGACTTAAAATTTGACTTAAAATAGAGAACATCAAATGACAAAATATTAAGAAAAAAGGAGAAACGTCTAACGTCATGCAAAAATTGTCCACTGTATTTTTCAATACAGAAATAAGTTATTTCCTGTGAGTCTGCAAACCTTCTGATTCATTAGCCACTAGTTAAATGACTACAAGAATAACAAAGTGTAGTACAAGGTAATATTCTTTTGCACTATAACACATGTTTATGATTATGATAACATGTTAAAATAAAATGATGACAAGTACCAGTCTGCAATATCAAGCAGCATAATGGACTGTTTTTTTACAGCTAAAACAACTGAAAGCAGCTGATACTAGAAGCCGTGCACATTCAAGTTAAAATCGGACCCTTTCGCTCTTACTGTAAAAATAGATGAGTAACGTTCCCATTATAATAAATGAAACTGGCACATGCTTGTTGATTATAATGGGACTATTCTAGTTTTACTGTGCTGCTTGCTTTCAGGGTAGAGACAGTGTCAAATGTGCTGCAATTGTTTATCCGCTCCCACCCACTTAGTCGTCTTAAACGCAGGGGCATGTTGAACGCCTCCCCTACAGTCCCTGTGGTGGGGGAGTAAAGGACGTCCATGCCCTAAAGGTGTAGCACTTTCACTCTCATTAGAGTGTGTCATTACAGATAAACTGACTAGCTAAAAATGCAACAAAGCAGCAAAAAGAGAAAAGAAAACAAAGCTTGCAACAAAGTTGAAGGTTAAATCCAAACAAGATGAGCTTTAAACACAGTTCTCAGGGTGAACATAAATAGAGGGCTTTTAAAAGATTTTCAAGAACACACAGTATAATAACACCATAAACTACGCTGAAAGCACCATTTATTTGCATATGCTGGTTTAGTACTTGATTCACTAAATGAATTACACAGGCAGTGTCACGCACACAAGCACAAAAGCAGCTTTTTTTAGCGCTGAAATACCATGGGCAAAAATGGTTTAAGTGTTTAATGAATTCATGCCTATGGGCAAATTCCTTACTTATATGGCAGATATAACTACGGCTACTCCATATATAAAAGATAAAATTAAAGTGTACACTGCAAACCCGAATAAGTTGGCAAAAATTTGAGAAATTCAAAGTAAGCAGAACTGGCAGATTTCAATTTTGTACTCATACATTTTAATTGCTCTTAACTTGAAATTTTTGAGCACATTAATTCATACATTTAACTTAAAATTATCAACAAATATATTAGTAGTGGAAATTTAGCTAGTTATAACTAGCTAATCTAACAAATGCTAAACGGTAACACGTTTTGATAACATTAGCATTAACATAGCCCCCCCCCCCCAAAAAAAAAACACTTAACAGAAACTTTTCTAAATTATCATAGCAAAGCATTAAACACTACTAAATTTTCCACTTAACATTAATCTTGCACAAAAAAAATGATAAAACACTTTTAGCACTTACTCTCCCTTTTAAGTGCCAAAGCAAAGCATGCTGGGAAACAGAAATCCTAGCCCAGTTAAATTTAAGTTCATAAAAATTAAAACAATGAAACAATTCAGACACTTAAAATGTCAGTTTAGTGAACAGCCTTCTTTAACTACCCAAAGAAATCTCATTTGATAAAATCGAATCCCGCCCTACATGTCCCACTGAATATTAATTTTCATTTACTACAGGATTTCACATTAGCTAAATGTTCTGCAAATACAATTTCATGTTACTAGTCACTATAATAGAGAAGAAGGTGTTGAGCTGCTTGGTGTGAGTCATGTTGTATGTTTCTGTGCAAAACATACAAGTCAAACCCTGTGTCGGTGGAAAGTACCGTCTCTTACTTTATTCTACCACGAATCCTCTGCGTTCTGTTCCCATCTGTCTGGCAGTTAGTGACGAAGTGCGGTCCTCCAGTGGCTCCGTAGTCCTTGCGCAACGCGACGGCTCCGTGGGTAAGGATGGACACCCCACGGGCGATTCGTCTGCGAGGCTCGTCCCTCCAGCCCTGCGGTCTGACTGCAAAAAGGCGATTGGGTAGTCCGGTCAGGCCCAACTCGGACAGAGCCGGACCCACCACGAACCATATGTGGGAGGCGCTGGCCTGACCAGCTGCCCAAGCAGCCTGGAACACCTGTTCTGCTTCCTCCTGAGAGCAGTACAACAACCGCACCTACAGTAGGAGTGGGGGCAAAGAGGACAGAGGGGACCAAGATGAAAACCAGAGAGCAGGAGCAAGAGAGGAAACAAAAGAGAGTGCAAACAAGAACACAGAGGTCAAAAGGGAGGAACAGACCATGAGCAGAATGAGAAGAGGAAATGAAAGAGAGGACAGGAGAGGTATTAAGTTTATATATTTTAGTGCTGGAACTAATTTGTAAAATCACTAATAACTGATCATGAAAATGTTGCGTCTTTGCGATGTGCTTGGAGAGCCTCTTTCAGTGCTTGAAAAACTTCTTTCTTAAAAAAGAAAAAAACATTTAATTACATTTTACTGTTAAATTATTATAATGAGAGTATTTCCATTTCCATGAGAGCCTCCTAATATCAAAAGAGCGATTAAAATGTCGCTGCCGTCATTACATTTCAGATACTTCATAGAGCACATGCAGATCAAACGGAGCACAACAGAAAGAGAGTGCAATCATTTGGATCAGTGAATTTAGATTGAAACTTGAAATCCTATACGCACTGCAATTAATGATATATGAACAGTAACTTTAATGGGATTACTGAAAAATAAAGGGTTCATTACAGGAACTAATAAACTGATTACAGTAGATTGATGTACTACAGCATGTGCCATGTTCAGAGGGCAGAATGTTTCTCCAGAGTCGCACATTCTACCTCTTAACACTTAACATTGTCATTTAAATGCTATTTATTCTGCTGATTTCAAACTGTAAAGAGTGTTGTGTATAATCACTTTAAATTTTTACCTCTTTGTACTGAGTAAATATATTACAGGTTTCAATGTGCACATCGTTTGAAGGACAATACTAGTCAAGATATGATTAATCAAAGAACTAATCGTCAATTAAATTGAATATCAAAAGAGTTATTAGCTGCAGCTCTAATGTATTTGGACTTATTTCAGGGAAACATAATAGACAGAAATGTCTAATTATTTTACAGGAGAGGAGCAGCTTTGGAGTAATGGTGCTGGGACATTCCTTAATGAAGAAAGACAGATACTGGATGGAAAGAGAAGGAGAGAAAGAAAAATGGAAGAAAGGAAACTAGCACAATCTGGGAAGGAGAGAGAGAAAGGAAGAAAAGAGCAGAAACTGAGAGAGGGGCTAAATATTTCACCTTTACAATACATGAGAGAGAAAAAAACCCAAGAGAGAAAGACTGTAAAAAAAGAGGAAAAGGGCAATAGAGAACTAGGAAATAACTAGAGAATGAGAGAATAACCAACCCGTATGTAAACTCACCAGCCCTGAACAAAACAGACTGACGAAATTATGTTCTTGTTCTGTGTGTGTGTTTTTATGTAAAGTACATAGTATATCCAGTATGTGTTTAAAGTAGGGGTATGCGTTACCTCGAAAATCACAATATGAGTAATATCACAATCATGGTAATGCATATATCACATTATAAGATGGACAGGTCTGGTCCTGGCTTCAGATTGGTTAACACAGCATTCCAGTCATGCTAAAATCCACATATAAAGCACAAAGTCTTTATATGTCACATCACTACACAGCTCTCATAGTAGATATTTTTGTTGCATCGCAACATTCTGATATGTCAGGGGCTATATCTTTTAGCAGAAAGATACCGCTTGATGAAATAGCTTAGAAAAAAAATAATGTTTTTGACAAATATTATTCTTAATATTCAGTAACTGTTGCAATAAGACATTTGATACTGTGCTGCATTGTTAATAAAGTCACAGCTGTGCATAATTCTCACCTCTCTTATACAAATATATTTTTAGGGATGTATTAATATTCTGGCTGATAATGATAAATCAATAAGTTTATGTTATAGCCAATAACTAATAAATTTATAACTTTTTAATAACTTTTTGCTTAATGTTGGGTATTTTTAAAATCACACAGCAGATACACTGCAGTACTACGGTATAATAGCAATCACCACTGACTGAAACATTTCTACCACCATCATATTGCTTATTCTACTATGTAACTCTCTGTGTGTATATAAATGCATACTTTATGTATGTGTGAAATATTTATTTCCATGGTTGTGTGTATGTGAGTTTGTGTAATTGAGCAGAAGCACTGCAGACTGAATCTAATGCATACGGCATTGGGTTGCACCGCCACAGGCTCTGTGTTATATTAACACTGACATCAGTGTACTGGGACCCACAAGGCACAATAACACCCTCTAACACACACATACACAGAACAATAACAGCCTGGAGCCAGGGGGAGACAGAGGACAACCTGTGACACACATACACACACGTACACATTACACAGATATAGGTAGAGATGGGAAAGAGAATGAGAAAGAGAGTAGAATGGAGAAAGGACAGTGAGGGGTCACAAAAAGATGGTGGAGTAAACAGCCAAAAGAAAAAGTCAAATAAATGGTTAAGGACAGGAAGTGATGTCAGGTGGAGGGAGGAAGAGTAAGTGAATGATCAAATGAGCGAGTAAGTGAATAAGTGAGACATAAACGCAATGACCTTCCCTCTCTACCTGTGCTTCGTTCTCTTTCAGCAGCCGTCGTGCTCGCGCTCCTCCTGGGTCATCTGTTAAATTCAACATCACCACGCTCTTCTTCTCCCAGCCGATGAATGACCCGTCAGTCAAACCTTCCACCACCGACAGGAAGTCCTGGTAGCCATGGTGACGTGTGGACACCACTGAGAAGGCCGTCCAATCGTACTCCTCCAGCACCTCAAAGATCACCTCCAATTGGAGTGCGGTGGAAGAGCTGAACTGCAGGAAGATTGAGCCGGTCTCCTGCAGAGTAATTAAGAAGGTAAACGACTACATTTCCCAAGACTAAAGACCGTTGATTCATTCCTTGCATAAGGCATCATGGGAACTACATTTCTTATGAACAGTTTCTAATGTGACATTCTCTAATCGTAACAGCAGACAGAGCTAGTCTTCTGCAGTGCAATTAAGGGGGAAAAATAACTACATTTCCTGTGATTGAAGACTATTTATTGCCTCCATAAAGCATCATAGGAATTCAATTTCTTATAAAGAGTTTCTGAGATATGCAGCCGCTGTAGAAACAGGAGGGAGGTACTTCAGTGACTCTAATCGTCACCGGAATATGTCGCACAGATTTAAATTAAATTTGCAATGCAATGTGTACGTGTAGGTCCGGGAGAATGTAGCATTCAATGCAACATCTTCAAAAGGATAATATCATGTCTCTAGAGTAAATAATAATAACGAAACATTTGTTAATGAAAAAATCATGTCTTTTTTGCTATTGTTGTTCTTATACTGTGCTAAAGAGAACATGTTATAAATGTCGAGACGAGCAACTGAAATTGCAAACCCAGACCGAAGCACTTCAGTGAACATGAGAGGGGAAAAAAAAGAGCAGACCATATGGCCTGCAGCGGTAATGCATGACCCTTGGCCTTGCTATTTATCCAAATGGATGTTAGTAATGCCATCCCTTCCTACAGTTATCGGTGTGCCCCGATCAGGCCCCGACAGAGACGACGGCAGCCCTATCTCTGTCCGTTTAACACTCCTCCTCAGGCGGTACCATTAACAAACAATGCCCTTATAGCACTGCAGCAAGCCAAACACTATCTAGCAAGTGTTAGAGCTCATTAACACCAAGAGCTTGCAGAGAGAGATGTTTGTGAGGAATTTCCACAGTCCAAAGAAACTGGAATATTGTTTTGTTTTTTCTTTTAAGAAAAAATAACACTGACAAATAATTCATTGCAGCTAAAGTGCATCTGAGTCTGTTCAAAGTGGTCTGTTCTGAGAAATACTCAATGTCCCAGTTTTATTGTGCTATTAAATGGCATAGACAGTACAGTTGATCAGGAAAAACACTATTCATTTAAAGACAGCTATACTTCAGAGAATCAGGATCAATTGTACTGGCTGGGTACAATCGCTTTTAATAAGCATTTTACTTTTGCTTATTTTACTACTTGCATTTGCTGACACTAGCAAGGTTACAGGAAATCCTTCAAAAAGGACAAGTTTAAGTCTGTACACTTCAGTTCTGTATTTAAAATCGTTCATTTAGTTGGTACCAGTCTATATTGGAAGATTTGCTGTGAAATCCAAGGTTGATCAATTTAAGTCAAATTAATTTAACTCAGAGTATGGAATCATTGTGAATAATCACTAGTTGGTTTCTAATTTGAATGTACATAGAGTAACTGAGTAAAATCAAACTTAAAGATGTGGTCACATTGGTGAAATTTAGAAAAAAAAAAGGTTTACTGTCAATAGTGTAGCAATGCATGAAGCAAACCAAGCAGCTTTTTATTGGTCAAAGTGGCAAATTTGAATTTGATTTTACCCATGGCCAACTTGAACATGGGTGAAATCTGCTTGGGGTACTCCTAATCTTGCAGATTCCTATTTAAATGACAGGATTTCATCCACAACATTTCATTGAGCAATGGTAAATGTGACCACATCTTAATTCTGTAAACAGCCATACCTGTGGTACCCTGCCCAGACCCGCTCCCCCTCCCACAGCAACGATGGGGAGACCGGTCTGGGCTGAAACGAACTCCAGCATGGGGGCCAGGGGGCCGGAGGCCAGCGGGAGGGGTCTCTCATCTTCATACACAAGTCCCTGAAGGGGTCTGGCTGCCAGCAGGTCACACAGCTGAGAGAGCAGAGTCCTGGGACTGCTGTCATTCACCTGTAGTCAATTCACATTCACTTCACATTCATGTTCACATTCACACCACATTGACTTCTATAGTTATGAATAAATACTCATGCTTAAGTGCCCATAATTTTACTCTACTTTTGTGTTCATGCTTCAGTTCAAAATGAACAAAGCATTCAGGTATTTTAGGTTACTCTAAATGTAAAATCACAATCTGTCTCCACCCTGAAAGCAATCAATTCCGTTCTAGTTGCATGATCTCTTTCAGACTAACCTGAAGCCAGATTACGTTTGCAGATCCCCACTGGGTGACGACGCTCTCACCAAAGCTGCTGTGCACACGTCCGAAACCTGGGTACGGCACCCTACCCGCAGCTGCTGCAGCCCCCGCTTCCCCCTGTTGAACAGTTGAGCCCGCGTGGATCACTGCGATGTTGAAGTGCATTGATGCCACTGGGTCCCGTTCACGCTCTCGGGGCCGGAGCAAGAGATGAGGGGAGGAGCTAGTCTGACCCGCCCATTCTACCAGGGCCAATAGCAGAGACAGCGTGGGTACTGTGACCATGGCAACAAACATGGAGGCCAAACGAGAGGGCACAAAGAAAGCCTGAGTGAAACCAGGAGAAAGAGAGAAACTGCAATTAAATTAAAATCATAAATTCAATATATTGCATACAATTAAAAAAAAAAAAAACATAGATAAAGAGAGAGTAAACAATTAGAATAAGAGAAAGAAAGCGAAGTAGAACAAGAAAGATGGCAAGAAAGTAAGAGAATTGACAAAAGAAGGAATTAAATGGACTTTATTCAGGCCACAGGCTGAAATGGAGCAACACAGGAGGAAAACAAACACAGAGAGAGAGAGGGTAATTGATAGAGGGATAGAGAGAAACTGCATGTGATTTTGTGCATGTACAGGTTTAGCTGTGCTTCTGAAGGCCTAAATGTCCTAGTGAAACGTCTTGTGAGAGCATCTGAAGTGGACAATATTGTTTTAGTTTAAATGTAATAATGTCAACAGGTTTGTACAAGGGTTATGCCTGTATTTAATTGGTCAATGACCAAAGTTTTCATGATAAAGAAAAAGAAAAGTCTTTTAAATCAACTTTATAACTCACGTGCATGTACTCTGGATTCATGTTAGTTTCATATGGATTGTGAAAAACCCATTTGGTGTAACCATAATTGAAAAAACTAGTAACATTTTTTTTTTTTTTTTTTTACAAATATATAATACATGTGAGTGTACAAATCTTAATCATTATTTTCAATAATTTAAAAAAGTTGAAACAGCAATTTGTGACATATTTGGCGGAGTTGTATGAATTCATACATTTGCTCGTTTTCGCACGATTTCCTTACGCCCTACTGACACCGTGTCTACACCAGACGCGAGTGGCATGATGCAATGCAACGAAAGTCAATAGAACCCATTATAATTAGTGATGGTGCCTACACAAATCTCAGCCCAGCAAACTGGTGCCTCATTCTATTTATGACATACTGACACAAAGGACAAATGCTTTGCAACTGGCGCTTTGTTGCGTCCAGTGTGGACAGCTTTTAGCTGTTGCAACACGAGCGACAGTGGTCTTGTCCAGTGTAGACACGGTGTTAGGGTTAGTGTGGTATCTGTCAGAAGTTAGTCAGCAAAGATACACATGTGACAGGAGTAACAAACTTCATCCATCTTGTTGACTCTTCACTTCTGTTCTCACACATCATGTCATTACACAACACTTCCTTACTCTTTCAAAATAGTAGTCCCAACCCAATTCCACCCACGAACACAACATTTTCCCCCTTTTTTTAAAAAACAAAACAGAACATCAGTTACATCAAAGCACACAGACACATCCACACATAAGATCCAGAACAGCACTTCAGATCTAAGTAACATAGTCGTTCAACCAACTAGGCTTCCGAACATCACATTTAGGTCCAGTGGTATGAATGTGTAGTGAGCAGTGTTCTCAGCCGGAGTTGTTGGTGTGCACGTAGTGAGATGGGAAGCATTCCATGTCTTTCCATCATTATGAACGTATGTACCCACCCCAAGTCTTTTGGAAACCGTGAGAGGATCAGTAAACTCTTGGTGTCCTTAAGGAACATGCAAGGGTTTCCATACCCTCACTTTATTCCCCTCCCGAGCACCCCGCTTAGCATCAGTGTACTTTTTCACTTTGTGTTGCAGCCGCATAACCCTTCGGCGAACAGTTATGTCAGTTGGCGGGTACACAGGACAGATGGCAAAATAGACAGCCTTGTGTGCATTTGCCTGCTATAGAGAAGCTGAAAGGGTGAAGTACCAGTTGCAACATGTGGAGTGGCATGGTACACCTGCAAGAAGTCAGTTACCACAGGTTTCCATGATAGATGTTGCTTCCTGGCGATTTTGGACAGTGTGTTTGAGCGCACAGTTGAACCTCTCTACAGCACCATTAGCTGCAAGGTAGAAGAGAGAGGAATGATGGTGACGAATATTCCTTCCTTCCAGAACAGCAGCAAAAGCAAGCAGACGTACACTGAACACTGTTTTCAGTAACAATACTCAATGGATTTCCATGGCAGCTGAAGACTGATGACAGAAATGAAACCACAGAATCCATAGTGACAGTGTGAGTAAAGGAGACCTCAGGCCATTTGCTGTAATAGTTAATGTTATATCAAACCTGCAGTCAGATACAGCAGTGTCAAATGACCAAACTATATCCACAGCCACTTTCTGCCATGGTCCCTCTGGCAGCAGCTAGAGAGGAATAGGATCTGACTTGACAATTTTGTCATTGAGCTGACATACATGGCAGGAATGTACAGCTTCATGAACCTGAGCATCCATTCCTGGCCACCAATAGAGATGTTTGGTTCTCACCTCTCCCTAATGTCCTTTGTGCACTATAGAGACCAGCAGATATCGAAGAGCAGCAGGTGCAATCAGCCGTGAGCTTCGGAAGATGAAGTTGTCCTTAACAGACAGTCCCGGTCACAGTTTATAGTACGGCAACAACTCAACATCCAGTCCGCTGTGTAAAGGAGGCCAACCATTAGAAATCTGTGCATGAAGTCTGGTTAGTGCAGGAAGCACATGCAGCATCAACATCAGCAGCAGACAAAGAATTACGGGCAGCAGATAGAAATGCAACAAATCCCTCATCAAGATCATCAATGGGAGCTGGAGAAAAAGCATAATCTGCAGGAGAAGCAGGTAAGGGCAAACGTGACATAATCAGCAAGGGCATTTTGAATTGATTCATTACACTTGATTCATCCAGAAGAAGACCCTCTGCTGGAACAGTATGACCTATGAACTGCAGACTACTTCCCTGAGAAGGATGACGACACTTTGGGGAAGGCCTTCAGCATGACAGCGCCTGAAGCATGTGTGCAATTTATTCCAATTCTGATTGGTGCTGCCTAGTCCCATGACATGTGATGGCGTAACGGGAAGCTACAAAAGGGGGCCGGCAACACAACAGTGACAGCTTTCTCATCTTCAACAAGTCCTATTTGGTGTTTATTTGCCCCATAGGCCACTCAAATATATTAGCTTTGTTATTAGAAATGTCAAGCGTGCAGCAGCAACAGTTTAAGAAGCGTGTTCCTCCCTAGACAAAGCCTTCTTGCTTGATCCCCTGCTGTCGTCTCCTGGTCTCTTTGGCAACGTTTTAGCTAAGGTCGTCAGGAGATTTCAGATTTCACCCCTAAAAGATCTTGGGGGTCGAAGCAACACTCTCACCCAAAGCCTGTGAAGGAGAAAACAGATCTGAGGACCATTATTCTTTATAAGCGGGCTTCATGAAAGCAGAGGTCCTGGTGGTCAAGTCAGGCCTCTGGTGATTTCCAACCCCTGACCAGCCAGTCAAGACGATGGTCATCATCTTCTGAAATGCCAGAGGTGCTGAAGCCAATCCATAAGGAACACGACAAAAATAGAACAGTTCATTGTGAGTAATAAATGCTGTAAGGTCACAACTGTCCTCATGCAGCGGCCCTTGGTAGTAAGCATTAGTCAGGTCAGGTAGAGAAAACTTTAAAAGCAGAGAGTATATGCGGCAAATGGAAAAGAGTCCATGATCACTGCTTTATTTGGTTCTCTGAGGTCAACGTACATCCAAATTTTACTTGATTTTTTCTGTGCCACAACAATTGGTGACACCCATGCAGAGTCATCGATGTGTTCTATCAACCCAGCTGCTTGAAAGAAATTTAATTCCTCTGACACAGCACTACGAACAGAGAGTGGCAGAAGTTTTTGGAGCACATGTGTGATAAAGTTAAGTACATCCAAACTCAGTTGGCATAGGAGAAGCAGGAAGGGCATTAGGAGGCAGGGCTTGATTGTTTTCAATCCTCACATGCAGTGCAGACATTAGGTCCCTCCCCATGTGTGGTGTCCCTTTGTCCACAATGAAGAACGTAGCAGTAACTGAGTGGGCATGTAGGGAAACTGACAAACACCCAACCAGCATTTGGGCTTTTGACTACTACACAAGCCCAGCTGTGGCTTGCGACAGCACAACGTAGCCACTCTTGTAATGCTGGGAGTACAAGCTGAATATTCCGTGTACAGTACAGTAACTTCTGTTAATTCAATTTCAAGTATTTAAAGGTGCCCTAGATTCAAAAATTGAATTTACCTTGGCATAGTTAAATAACAAGAATTCAGTACATGGAAAAGACATACAGTGAGTCTCATACACCATTGTTTCCTCCTTCTTGTATAAATCTCATTTGTTTAAAAGACCTCCGAAGAACAGGCGAATCTCAACATAACACCGACTGTTACGTAACAGTCGGGGTGTGCGCCCCCAATATTTGCATATGCCAGCCCATGATCGAGGCATTACACAAGTGCAGCCAGTATTAACGTCTGGATGTGCAGAGCTGAATCAACAGACTAGGTAAGCAAGCAAGGACAATAACAAAAAATGGCAGATGGAGCAATAATAACTGACCTGATTCATGATAACATGATATTTTTAGTGATATTTGTTTCGTTATGTTTCGTTAGCATGTTGCTAATGTACTGTTAAATGTGGTTAAAGTTACCATCGTTTCTTACTGTATTCACGGAGACAAGAGTTGTCGCTATTTTCATTTTTAAACACTTGCACAATATAATGCACAAACACAACTTCATTCTTTTTAAATCTCTCCAACAGTGTAGCATTAGCCGTTAGCCACGGAGCACTATCAAACTCATTCAGAATCAATGTAAACATCAAAATAAACACTTTACTTACGTGATTAGACATGCTGCATGACGAACACTTTGTAAAGATCCATATTGAGGGTTATATTAGCCGTGTGAACTTTGTTTATGCAATGTATTAGAGTCGTGAGCTCGGGGGCGTGGAGCACGAGAATTAAAGGGCCACACACCCTGAATTGACTCATTTCTAATTATGCCCCAAAATAGGCAGTTAAAAAAATGAATAAAAAAAAATCTATGGGGTATTTTGAGCTGAAACACATTCAGGGGACACCTTAGACTTATATTACATATTTAAAAAAAAAAGTTCTAGGGCACCTTTAATTTCGTTGATAGTCACAGTTTAAGTGTAATGTCCAATCTTTTTACACTTCCTGCATGTTACAGTAGGGCAGTTTGCGGCATTAGCTAAGTGTACCTCCGATTCACAGCAAAAGCATGACTTCCTCTTCCCCACCCGAGCAGAATTAAGAGGTGCATGTGACAGTTTCCCCCTTCTGCATTTTACTGTGTGCTGCACCGCTACGGGGGTGGTAACTTGGTGGGAATTTGAAATAGATTTAGCCTGATCGGCAGGAGATTCAATCTGGCTTGCTATCCTAACAGCTCTGTCGAGTCTAAAACCAGTTTCTAGTAAAAGTCTCTTACACATTTGTGGGCTAAGCACATTCTCTATTAACTGATCATGAATCATTTCATCAGTACTGGCAAATGAATGAACACAGTACTGGCACTGAACACTCGCAAAGCAACTTACTGTAAAGGCGTCATAGTACTGTAAAGTCAATATAGTGGAATAAAAACAAGCCTAGTTTTTTTTCCACTGCAACTTCAAAGGAAGCAAGACAATGTTGTCGCAACTAGTGCTGGATACCTGAGACACGTTAGCAACAGCCATCTTTGTGTCCAATGATAGTGGACAAAAAAGTTAGTAAACAAAGAAACACAGGGTAATGAACTTCATTCATCTTATTTACTCTTCACTTCCGTTCCCACACAACACTCTTTCAAAAATGTTTTGAAATTAATACATTTTGTATGAATCAAATCATACATACAAATTTGTCAACTCATTAGAATAGTTACAGTTTCTCATATGATCAGGTTGGGTCCTCTCTATGATATAACTTCCTGTTTTTTTTAGTGTTCTTTCAGCATGTTGGCCGGACCACATGCTTTTGATTCTGTGTATAAAACCTTAAATTTAAGCAGTAGATATAAATACAACGGTTATGTGGATGAAAAATCATCATAGAAGAGGTGTATTTAAATCCCTTTGTTATTTGCATTTAATGTACTTTTGAATAAATTATTAGATGCACAAAAAATGAGTGTCGACAAAAATATTATTTTAATACAAAACCACAGTCTCTATGAGAGGCCCTCATTAATAATATAGCTTCTAAGGTCTGTGTGTGTGCACTAATAAAAAACAGTCAAGGAATGAATGGTGGTTACTGTAAAGTGAATGAAAAATAACAAACATTAAAATATAAACACCCACATAAATACTTCATACCGACACTCACATACCAACATCACCGAACACGAGCACACCAATAAAATGATTTAGAGAGTTAGAGGTTAGTGCAGTTGATATGTAAGAAAGTGCCTCCACGCTGTCTTACTCTCCTTTCTATCTCAGTCACACACACACACACACACACACACACACACACACACACACACACACACACACACACACACACACACACACACACACACACACACACACACACACACACGCGCACACCCACACACACACACACACACACACACACACACAATACAAGCAAATCATTTTCAATTTACTTTTGTGGCAGCCTCCTCCTGCCTGCTCCTCTCTGTTTCATGACTTCAGGTGCTAATGCAATTGCTTGGAATCACCAGGCTCTCTGACATAATATTCCCTCTCTCCCAATTCTGTCACCGCTTTCTGGGTTTGCTCTCTTTTTGTTGTATTCTCTTTCTCCCTCTGTTATATTTATCCATCTCTAAGCCTGTTGGTCTGTTGACCCTGACGAGTCCTTCAGATAAATGAGAGAAAGAATTAAGAGGCCAAAGACGACGGAGCAATGAGAAGAATATAGGAGGGATGGAGACAGAGAGAGAGAAAGGGGAGACAGGCAGACATTGGAATTCTGTTTGGCTGGAAGAGGTAAATATAGTCCTAATGACTAAGATGTGGACAGAGATGGGGAGGAGGGGGAAATGGAGGGAGTGGAGAAAAAGAAAGAGGGATGAAATATGGAGGAATAGAGGAAAAGAGAGAAATATTGATTACTGGGGTATGTGTACGTGTTTGGCCTGAACAAACACGCTGGCAATCCTCCAGTTTTGACAGACAAGGGACAGTATGTGTGTGTGTTTGTTTGTGTGTGTGTGTGTGTTTAAAAGGTTGGTGGGGGGAGGAGTTTGGGGGGTGGGGGGTTGAAACGCACAAATGAGCAACTGACCACATTCCATAACAGCATATTACTGTTTTTGAGTTGCTTCAAATTAAACTGAAGTAATCATAGCCTGTGCTTGTCATTTGGGATCCCACTGTGCTAATGCTGTGCAAAAGCAGCAATTTACCTCCGCTTCCACAGGTTGCATTATACAGTAGGAGATGAGGGAAATGCACATGCAGTCCTGAATTCATCAAAGAGAGCCAAGAAACTCAGTGATATATCATCCACAAAGGAAGGGACATGTGCTTCGCTGTTGCTTACAGACCCCCGAGCGATTCTAAAATACTACAGTACATTACTATAACAGCTCCATATACATTTACATAAATCTGTATTGTCCCTGACTGGTTTATTAAATATGCTGTGAACACTTTATTTTAAAATACATGTCCAGTTCAGTTGCTTACAATGAAGTTTATGAACATACAGTATAAAATGTATGTCACAAGATAAAATGTCAGTTAGGTACATTACAAAGAACTTGTGTGTTTATGGGTCTTATATCATTATATTCATGCACGTAGCATATATGAATATAAATATTTGTAGTATTTCCAAATATAAAATGCCTATTTACACCAAGTCTAAATTTAAATAAGTTTGAGGTTGAAAATCTTGACATTCTCTCTAGCTTTTTACCATGGTCATGAGAAGAACAGCAATGTTTGATTTATGAACAAATTAGTATTTTAAAGGGTTAGTTCACTCAAAAATGAAAATTCTGCCATTAATTACTCACCTTCCAAAGACATACATCCAGAAAGGTGTTAAGACATCGTTAAAATAGTCAACGTGACTACAGTGGTTCAACCTTAATGTTATGAATTGATGAGAATACTTTTTGTGCACAAAAACAAAACAAAAATAAGGACTTTATTCAACAATTTCTACCCTGTCTGTCTCATATGCATTCGACGCAGTGAACAATACTGCCAATACTAAGTCGGCGTTCTGACGTAGAAACCGGAAGTGCTGCAACGAAAACAGTGTAAGAGAATGACAGGGGAGAGACGAATTTGTTGAATAAAGTCATTATTTTTGTTTTAGGGTACATTAGGGTAGAAGCTCTATAGTCAGATTGACTATTTTACTGTTTTTACTACTTTTCTGGACCTTGGATGTGGTCATTTTGTTTCTTTAAAAACCTCTTTCATCAAAAATATCTTAATTTGTGTTCCGAAAATGAACAAAGGTCTTACGGGTTTGGAAAGACATGAGGGTGAGAAATTAATGACAGAAATTTTATTTTTGGGTGTTATATTAAGGCATATCTTTTCATATCTTTTTGATCCAGTTGACAAAAGCAGTCTAAATTATTTGTTCAGAAAATGTACTGATTTCCTAGTTCCCTAGTTCAATTATCTGGAACAATGATCCCATTGTAGCAGTTCATCGGGGAAGCTCACTTCAGGGATTATCAGTGAATAACGACATTTATAATATATATAAATAAACCATCTTTTTTGGGGGGTGGGGAGGTGAACATGCACTTCTTCACACCAAGTCCAAAGTATTGTATTTAATTGAGCATGTTTACATACACATTCTTAACCCAATTACGCTTAAGCCTACACTGCATGTGGTCATGTTATGTAAACTTGTTTTTCCTTATCAGAGCAAGGCATAAATGGCTCGAGCCGACACACCTATAGATTTCTGCCCATTAACCCGAATTTGTCAGGCATGTGAACACCTTAACCTGCTTATTGAAGTACGTATGTCTAGCTATGAAAGGAAAGCATCCTTCTGAAGATTTAAGCGCATCCAGCCTGAGTGAGTGTTCACCGTAGGGGAGGAGAAAATATATTGCACACTCCGACTCTTTCTTGTCCCAAGGAATTATAAAAACGTGTTCTCACCTCACTCGTCTCATGCAGAAGTGGTACAGTCAAAGTACTAAATCCATAACTGCAAGAGGAGAATGAAGTTTCCAGCTGACATTTTGGAATATTAGGTTTTTCATTTTTTTTTTTTTTTAACATAACTCGCAACAAATTTTAATGCTCGCAGTCAAATACACAAATGATTACACTTTGGTGTCACTGACAGGGAATAACCTGATAATAAAGTCTTTAAAGTCTTGATTTTGGGAGTTGTCAGGGTATCGGTACACATGTAAACTTACTCACTGATTTTTTTTATCTGTAAATTTTTTATTGTTCAAATACTAAAAATATGCACCATTTCCACTACACAATTATCGTGGCCAAATGAATTGAGTTTTTATTTAAATATCACATTTATCATCAACACTGGTATTTTGCAACATCCCTATAAATACCATGCCAAAAGTTCCCTGCCCCTCCTTTCCCAAAAAACAAAAACAACAAATGGACAACAGAATGCTCGAGACATGAGATGGACTGCATTCACAAACACTGGCTGGATCTGGGGCCATATGCATTGACAGCTCGTGATCATTATGGCTGAACCCATGGCTGCACTGGCTGCGAGAATGCTCCCCTTTACTGCACGGCTGTAAACACAGCTCGTAAAATGCTTCGCATGCACCGTGATGACCGACGCTATCGAAAGCACTTTAGCTGACAAACGACCACGTCATCCATCAACCTTCCACACAGGAGTAGATCCTTGTCACAATAACAAAGCCCATGCTGCACTGCACAAAAACATTATTACACTATTTAGACACCATGAGTATGTTGAACGTGTTTAACAGATGCTGCTGTATCACCATAAAGAAGTGTGTTTAATCTAGTTCAACTCCAAGACCTCTACTTCAAGAGTGCGGTAACAAGGTAATCTTACTCACAAGACAATAGAGGTCTTGTCCATCTTGCTCCTTTACCAGATTTTCCCCCAATCTTAGCAGATAACAAGAGGAAACAAGCAGTCTCCCCTAATTCTCTCATCAGCATTAAACAACATGCAGGCTGTTATGCCCTGACAAATTTAAGAAAATCAAATGTTTCGATTCTGTAAGTTGTTTGTACCACATGTCATAAAAATATAAACAGAAAATACTAAAAAGTACTAAAACAATGTGCAAACCTCTCCACCAGTTGGTAAAGTGGTTAAACCTTCACATCTTCAGCAACTTGGTTGGTAAACTGAGTAGCCGAGAAGTCGCAGATCTATTATAAGCCAATAAGTAAAAGGTTGTAGGTTTGAATCCCACAAGGAGCAATTTATGAACTATTATCATTGCGCCCTTGGGCAAGACACTTAACCTAAGGTTGCTCCAGGGGGACCTTCCCTGTAATAAGTGTACTCTTTGGATAAAAGTGTCAGCAAAATGATAAAATAGCAAAAGTGCTCCCAGCATTTTTTTTTCCCCAAATGCAACACTGTTAGGCCCTGACAGAGGTCTATGAGAAAGAGAGGTAAGTGTACTCCTGGGGCCTCATCTCCAAAGCTTCACATTTCTGCAATATACTAAATGCATTTATCATTTGGCTTGATTCACATCTCTTATTTCATTCTAAGATAGTACAATAGATTAGCTGTTCCAAACCTGGTGAGCTGCCTTGCTGTCTACATAGGCACCTCTGTGCACCGTATACAAATAGCATTCCTCACACACAGTGCATGGGAGATTCGGGCAGCACGAGTGGAGTGATTGAATAATCTAATAGGGCTGTTGACCTTTGATATGACATGCTGTACTCCATCTGAAAGCATTTAAAACAGAACAAGCTAATTATTTTATAATTGTTATATGTGCAGCTTTAATGACGTTTATTATTTAAAAGGCTACATGTTTGTATTTAAAAAAAAATTAAGACCATTTAAAATGAAGCAGTATAAGCAAAAAAGTGATTAAGTGATAAAAACATTACAATAAACCTTAAAGGGGTGATGAACTGAGAAATCAAATTTTCCTTGAGCTTTTGACATATAAGAGGTCATCATACTATAAGAATATCCTGTAAGTTTTAGAGCTGAAAACTTCCTTGTTAGTCCAATAAAAGCTTTATTGACACCAGACCCAGCAAACGACAGGATTTTCAAAGTGGGGATCTATGACATCAAAGGGCAGCAAGCACTGCCTCTGCAGAAGTAGATCAATGCCTACTTCATCCCTGCCTGTTAAGCCCCGCCCACCAATTCGCACATGACATGCAATAGTATAGGTAGTCTAGGTAACATAGGCCTACGTGGTGTTAAACCAGATCAAGCTACCAAGCAATAAACATGCTGTTGAGGATTACAAAATATTGTGCAGTGCCTGGACTCGACAGTAATGCAACAAGTAAGTAACTGTGTTAATTATAATGCCTGATCTGATATGTAATGATTCAGGCTACAGTTCTTTGTGTGTCAGTAAATCAAACCCTTGACTAAACATCAACTTGCATTGTTTCTCTTAGTAGGATGAAAATAATCTGTAATTTAATGGTGATTAAATTGTATAAAGAAAGCGATCAAAGAAAGCTCCCTTTGCAATCGTTGGAGCAGCATGCGCTGAAGCTATCAATAAAACCGCGAGTTTATTGTGACTACACGCACAAAACTCCCGTTTTATTCAATGAATCTCTTAGTTACTGTATATCGCGTTTGCACTGTTAGTGAAGATGAAAGCATTTGTTAGTGTACAGAAATTAAGTTGCAATGACGAGATCACTGCTTTCATGCGCTCAACATGTCTGTGATCGGCTACACAGTGTTAATCTATGCATCCTTTCATGCCACAATCTAAATATAATGCTATAGATTTAAATGTAATGTAACACTTTTCACGATTAGTTAACCTTGAGAGCTGTAGTAGTAAAAATGTGCTAAAAGAGAGAGTAATACTTAAGGCTATTTAAGGCTATTTCAAATGGAAAGATGTTAGCCAATCACAGTAGTAGGCGTTTACACTTAAAGGTGCCCTATAACCAGTTTTAACAAGATGTAATATAAGTCTAAGGTGTCCCCTGAACGTGTCTGTGAAGTTTCAGCTCAAAATACCCCATAGAATTTTTTTTATTAATTTTTTTAACTGCCTATTTTGAACCATAATTATATATGCACCGTTTCAGTGCGTGGCCCCTTTAAATCGCACGCTCCCCCGCCCCCGAGCTCTCGACTGCCTTAACCAGCATAAACAAAGTTCACACAGCTAATATAACCCTCAAAATGGATCTTTACAAAGTGTTCTTCATTCTTGCTGCATGCATGCATCGATTCCTGTGAGTATAGTATTTATTTGGATGTTTACATTTGATTCTGAATGAGTTTGAGGCTATGCTCCGTGGCTAACGGGTTAAAGTTAACATTACACTGTTGGAGAGATTTATAAAGAATGAAGTTGTGTTTATGATTATACAGTCTGCAAGTATTTCATAATGAAAATAAACAGATCGTAAACTAATGAAGATGGATAATGGGAGCACTGTGTGCTCAGGCTCTGGCTTAGCTTTTCTCAGTGCCATCAAAATAAATATCTGCTGCGCCGGCAAAATAAAAGTCACAACAACTAGCACAGTTTACGTCACTTCAGAGTTCCTACTGGCGGTGCGAATGCTCCCTGGTGGTTAGTTCCTATAACTAAGCTCCTAGAACAACACAAATTTTAACCTAAAATCTTGATATTGATAAAAAAAAAAATAATAATTTCACATTTGACATATTATGCATCAACCACTCAATAAGGTTAAATATAGTTCAATCATGACAACTCTTGAAGTAGTTTTGGCAGGTTAATGAATATTGCAATGTTGATGTATTTGGTCTAGTTTGCTACGCATGCTGCTTGCTACTTCCATTAGATGCACAGACATGCTGCTTTGAGCATTTAAGATATGCTGCTGCATGAATAGACACATACATCCTGTAGCAGATCTAGGCAGGTGGAGGTGGGGGAGGTGGAGGGTTTCAGCTACAGGACTAATGAACCAGACTATTTATATGCTGAGAAAGCAATCTTGTTGGTTGCAGAATCAGCAAAGGCCAGTCAGCTTGTGTCATGTGGTAATGGTGAGATAGCTTCTAGATTGTATGTAATGGACTATTACATACAATCTATATGTTCAGCCTATATTGTTCAGTATTAAATTATAATATTTAAATTTATAACATGTATAAATTAGTTAACATTTCTCTTATTTCTCTGCCATCTTAAATTTATTTCACTGAGCTCATATCAGTGCATTATGGGATTGATTTCTCCACAAAGAATGCATGAAATGCTGCCATAGAATTTAGCCAAAAGAAGGTATCTTAGAAGGCAGTGAAATGTAAATGCTTTTTGGAACAGCCTTAAAACAGCAACAACCTATGATGCCATCAAATGCTACATAGGCAGCTCACTAGCCAATGAACATTTCCCTACTAGGGTTGTCATAGTACCAAAATGTCAGTAGTCCGTACCAATACCAATACAATTTTGCAGTTCTATGTACCAATTTCGGTACCAGAGCAAAAACTGTTGAATTTTGTAAAAAATGTCACTGTTAATCACCGCATTTTTCCAATTCATTTGCGTATTTAAATGCGGTTGTCAATCCAGAAACTTTGCAGTGCACCTAGAAGTAGGGCTGCACAATTATGACAAAATCATAATTGACGATTATTCCCTTTAAACTGTAATTACGATTATTAATTAAGATTATCAAAATAAAAATTGAATGATGTTTTGAACAGCTTTCCAGATCTCCAGGAACTGGGTTGGGCACCCTTGCTTTATACCATTGTTTGAAGCAACTGCATGCCATATTTTTATGTAAAAATAAAAATAGCAGAAATACATAATCATGTTTTCTGGGTCCGCTTAAAGTCACGCTGGGTTTTCTGCTTAGCGTATTGTTGAGTGGTCCATCAATCACTTTTTTCCATGTTTGTAGAGTTAATTCATGGAGTAAATATATAGGCTGTGTACATAGCTTTTTAAAAAAGGCAGGTGCTGGTGTTTCACATTCTTTCAACCAATCAGCGTACATTTGCCTCACTGGTAGTTCCTTTTGTGCTGGGTTAGATCTTTTACACTCTGAAATAGTCGTGATTCACCTCTCACAATGTAACATGCTCTAAACACACCTCTTAAGCATGCAGAATAATCTAAGTGGATATTTTTTGTTGTAATCGCGGCTTTGATTGTAAAATCGAGGCATACATAATCATAATCGCGATTATAAATTTGATTGAACAGCAATGTAAGCAGATTCTAACTTACTGACTAGCATCTCTGATAGTCCATTGCATTCACATGCTCAACAGATATGATTGTGATTAGCTACAATTCTCAACACTGGTAAAAACACTCTGTAAACAGAAATCTATGACTCAGACAGAGAGCATTCAAACAAACACGAAGTAGCGTCTATCAGCGGGTACCGAATATACCCAGTACTGCAGAAATGTTGTTACCATCAACTTTTTTTTTTAGCACCAACTGGTACCGGTAACCCCATTCCCTACTATATAGTATTCAAAAAACAGTAGGTGAAAAGTACCCAGGTGACCTACTAATTTCAACAAGATTCTGGAGCGCACATTTGATAGACATTTTACTATCCTATGAGGCCACCGGAGAAGAGTCAAGAACTGCAGGGAAGCAACACCATAGTTCTTAGTTCATAGTTCCATCCTTCCTTTCTGTTTTGAGGTCATAAAATAGTATTGTACATGACAAAGCCAACATGACAGGTCTGGATTTCATTCATACACACATTCATAATATATAAATCAAAAGTTTTTAATAGATGCAGTAAGTTCTTCAAATGAACCTACTCAGTATGCGATTTTGGACAGAGTAGGTTTTGGAACAGCATTTGAGTCTACGTCAAATAAATTCAAATAAATTCAATATAAATAGATGAAAAATGAAAAGCCAGTTGACACAGACCTTTTTTTTTTTGAGTCCTGGAAACGAGAAATCTTGCGAATGTTGATATTGGTCTTAAATAATAACCATTCCACTTGCCTTCACTGTGACTTAAAACCAGCACAACATTTACTGTCAGAAATAGCAGGTCCTCGATGGCAGCCTCTTTCTCATTATCTCGTAATTTATTTCACTGATGAAGGCAGGAAGCAGAGATGTTTGAAATAGCAGCCACATCTGAACAAATAAACAAGAACAACATTACAGAAAAAAAAACTCTTAGTGTGAATCATTTTTCTCAATTCATTCTGGAAAACCTGAGAGCTGAAATGAGAAATTTGAGAGCTGGCCTTTCCACACAACCCTCTATGCAGCATTTTTGCTCACTTTCTCTCTCATACTCACTCAGATTTTTCCCACTCTCCTATTGCCTTCTGTTTGGAGACCCTGAACTGCTTTAAAGGTTGAAGAACACTATGTTCTTGTGTAGCGTGCCAGCCGATCACACCGTGCCTCTGCCTCAAACGTGCACATTTTCATGGTTATGCTGAGTCGATTCAATCCAACAGGCTCCTCTGTCCCCATTCACAAAACAAAGAAACACCTATGAATCCTTCCATTCATAAATCAGCACCCTAATAACTTCCATTCACTAAAAACAACCCCCATGGCCTCAATTAACATAACAAGCTAAGCCAAAGACATTAATTCACCCAATTTATCCATGCTGAGAAAACAAGTTTCCCGTCCATAAGGACAGAACAATTTCACAAGCCATTCTAATAAAATAGATCCCTCGCAATTCATTCACTGCATTTACAATAGAATGGTGCTCCTAATTCATCTTGCTTTCTTTACCTTATGAAATCATAGGACTTCCTTGAGCCCGATTTAAAAACAGCCCCTCAAGCAACATCATGCCATGTATCCGCTTACTGTCACCAACTACGGTATCCAACATTTTCCAGCCCAGGCTCATTGAAAAAACATGCCTGTAGCAACATTTCTGCAAAATTATATTACATTGCTTCCTGCACATTTTGCAACTCTTTCGAAGTGACGAGTGGCACTAAAAGTGTGTTCAGTTTTATTTTAAATAGATGAACGAGAATCTGCAAAAAACATAAAACACAAAACACAACAGGAATGAGCTGTGCAATTGACTGTACAGATAGATTTGACAAAAAAATCTGCGGTATATTTTTTACAGACGGAAGAGAGAAGCAAATGGATCACTGCAATTCACAGAAACAATTTTGAGGTAAAATCTATATAATCTATAATATCTATAAATCTATACAAATATATATTGTACTGACAACTCATCAATTAAATATTTCAGCATCTTATATTCTGCATAATTGGATGTTTTTAGGGCAAACTGCGAAAATGAGAGTAAATCAAACGATTATCAGTTTAAACTAAATGTGTGTTCCGAAAGCTACAGAAAATGGGAAGCTAATTGATCGCTGCAATTCACAGACACTATACAAGTTTTAGGGCTAGATGATATGACGATATATATATATCACATTGATATAATTGATCACCCTGATTTAGACTTACTTATATTGTATTTATATAAAGTGTTCGCAGGCAAATTTGCCTTATGTATTTCCCCGGCATCGAAGTCGAGTCCAACCTTTAGTTTTCTGATAATTATTTGTTTCACTCACATTTTTGCAGTTTCTCCTATTAAATCCAATTATGCAGCAGGCTCTTTTGCCACTCAGTCCAGCTGGGGGGGTGTGTTCTGGCAGGAAAGTGATGTCAATGCATACCCTCTATTAAATTTTATTGAGTAGCACTAAAGGGTTAATGTGCTGCAATAAAGCATTAACCCTTTAGCGTCCTGAGGACCCCTCGCAAATGCACATTTTGCATGTCTCCCTCATCAGACACACCCAATTCAAGTCTTACAGTCTCTACTAATGAGCTGATGAGTTGAATCAGACATGTTACATCAGGAAGACATACAATATGTGCGGTGGCTGGGGGTCCCCAGGACAGGTTTGAGAAAGCTAAGCCCTAACCTAAACTTAACTAAAGAAACCATGCCATTTTAGCTTGCTTCCACAAACCTTTTATTGCGACTCGTGTTTCACAGGACCCATACCCAAAAGCTCCATGTCGCAAGTGCAAATCTGTACCAGGTAAGCTACAGCAATTTACTAAAGCTGTGTCCAAAATCATGTACTGTTGAGAAGGTACTACATTTGAATTTAAATTTACTTCACGACTGTTGAAAAAGTATGTTCTATATAGTATGAATGCATGTAGCATTAATGAATTCAGACCTACTACATCCGCCATGTTGTTACTGTCACATGACCTACCAGCATCAGTTACGTCCCTTCAACTCCATTCACAAATCCTCTCCCATGGCCTCATGGGATAGTAAAGTGTCCATTGTATGCGGAAAAGCCGTACATATGGAACTGGTTATGTGATGCCAATGTCAAAATGTATTAGTTTACAAATCATGCAGTGTGGTAAAAGTGTTTTGAGGTCATAAAATAGTATTGTACAATTAACTGTGAAAATAAGTCTTTATTAATTTATAATCTGCTCATGTAATGATAATTTGTGTGAAAAGGAATAAAAGTTGCTGGTGTTTTACTGCCACTCATGGGCATTTCAGATGGTATGTTGAAAAATGTAGGTAGAGGCACATTTTTCCACTGAGCCTAGGTTGAATATTTGGCTGCTATTCAGAGGCTCTGTATTGATGAATGGGCTCCTGGAAACTGCTACCAGCCGGCAGCTGGCTCCGAGGACCCTCGAGTAGGAGTTCAGCGCCACAAACCTCTGTGGCGGTCTCTACATGATGCCCTGCCTGGGGTTGGCTCAACCAGCACATCCCTTAAGCTTCCAAGCCCCACTGAGATCCTGCATCCTTCCTTTCTGTCAAGCACAATGGAGTGTTTTAAGGATTAGAGTCATTCTAAGGACATACCAGGGGAAATGCCGTGAGTCAACTTGGATCATAAACCATCCAAAATCTATGAGCCCTTGGGCAGTGTCTGCCCTAAGATCCGACTTCACCCTTAATAACACCACCAGTCCTCAGAAGATCCTAGCTTTTTATAACCCACAAAGAATCTGAGCAACTTAAGGCTGGATATGGATTTCTTTAACAAGTGTTGGTCGTTGAATTTCCTTTTTCCTTGTACAGGTGGATTTAACTAGAGAAGCTAATTTATTGCAGCTTTAAAAGATTGTTAGCACTAAACAACAGTGGTAAATGAAGCATGTAAGTCAAGCTTCAGCTGTTGAATCAAAGCTCCTCCAAAGGAGCGCTCAAACGGACTCTTAACTAAAATTTAATTATAAATGACCAGGAATGGCCTCCTCCTGCCTCTGTCCACAGATAATTGACTACCCACCATGAGCATTAGGTATTCATTGGTTGCCTAGATTAATCGCACAGCTTCATTTTAAAAAACCTGAAAAACCTCATCAACTTGGTTTGGGGTTTAATAAAAAAAAAAAAAAAAAAAAAAAAACAGTTGCCCTGTGTTGTGCCACTCTACCATTTGAATATGATTGAGATTTAAAGTGGAAATTGCCCTGGAGAAAGAGACCCGACTTCCTGAGAGCAGGGGAAATAAGCAAGCCAGGAGATGCAATCCATCAGGGAGAGTGGCCTCTTCGCTGATCGCTACAGTGCAAAAAGACCATTATCCAGCAAAAACACACAGATTTAGATGAAATGATATCATAATAGTCGGGTCAACGACACAATACTTTTTTTTGTTTGGATCTTTAAACTACCTCAAATACTACTCATTAAAAATGCAATTGCAATGACTAAAATATACATTGTCTATGATAAGCATGTTTGCAATTTCATAACTGCAAAAAGTCAAAAATGTCAGGGCGATATATCTCCTGTCTTAAAGCTGCTGTCCGTAAGATTTGCCTCTTAGTTGCCATCTCTGTTTGAAACCTGCAATTGCAGTTACATGCACAGTTATTATCTTTACGTGCATTGTGCATCAGCACGGCTCCTCAGCGTGGATGAATCTAATGTTTGCTGTCAGTCACCACACCGGTGTGGATACTGTACTTCGGAATCACAGATTGTAGTCTTGAAGTATGACCAAAGTAGGAATTTTCACTGGAAAATGACATCTGAACAAGTAAGTAACATGTCTGCCACTTTTGTTCTGACCAACTGAGGGGAAAAGGATTAGCCTACAATAAATTGACCCTTTTCACATTTCCGGGTTTCTCAGAAGCGGAAGTCATCATAGTTGGGTAAAATTCTCTAGTGGTGAATGAGAGAATACATTAAATATATTTTTTGTGTTTCCATTTGCTCAAATAGAAAAAGAAAAACTCCACAATAGTGTTTTCACAACTTTCAAAAAGAGGAAAAAAAAGAAATCGATTGATGACGGCAGTCAGAAGAGAGAAAGATGTCATTTTTACTGTCACTCCTATAGCTGCTGTATTAGAAACACCCTCACAGCAGCATTAACTAGATTTTTGTAATTTGATGCAAAGGTAATATAATACTAAGTATAGCGTTATATATGTACCTACATAAAAAAAAAAAATGAAAATATAAAAAACTTTGCAAGATTTACAATATTGATATATGTGAAAAGGGTCCATCACACTGTCAATGGTGATTAAATCTAACGATCGCTTAGCTCATATCGCATCAAACCGTTTAAATTATTATTGTTGTTATACTTTGTTCTCAAATTGTTAAAGGGGACATCGGATGCAAAATTCACTTTTACAAGGTGTGGACATAAATGTGTGTTGGCAGTGTGGCTACACAACCACCCTATAATCATAAAAATCCACCCAGTGCTCAAACCATAAGCACTTTGTCAGATCAAGCCGTTCTCAGATTCACGGCAAAGTGATGTCATTTTGCACAAGCCCTCCCATGACTCTTGACGGACAATGCCGTTTTAGCTTAGACCTGCCCTGAGTGAGCTGTAAACAGACAGTCCACCATTGTTTCGATGCCGCGAAGGTGTAGACAAGAATGTCTCCTAAGCGACTGAGGCGTTTTGTTGTTGGATATAAGAATGAACATAACAGTCATCATTTACTCCCGACATCCGAGCCGCTGAAGACGCAATGGATTCATTGTGTTTTTGAAGGGAAAACGCCCCCGGATCTACCTATATGTGTTCATATCTGCACTAAAAGTTTGTTTTGTTAAAAAGTTCCTGAAGGATGGATCAGTACCTCCAGAAGACGTGAGTAACCTTATGGATTTTTTATGAATCTTTGCAAATTGCCTTTACTAATAATGTGCTTGTTGGTTAGCAAGTTCCACAACAAATGTGGCTAAAGTTAAAGGCAGTTCACACCGCACAGATAAACACCAACACCTCTGTTGGAGTTTGTTGGATCAGGACGCAGCCTCTGAAATGAGCTAGTGTGATATGCATGTGATACCCCTGTAGTTTGTCATCACTCGAGTGAACACGTTTAATCGGCGTTTGTTAGCTCGTGGATTGTCTGAGCAGTGAGGTATGATTTTCCAACAAACTCTGATGTAAACTGACGAAGCCACGAACCGTTGCCATGACGATGAGGCAAGTCCCTTGCAAAGACTGCTGTTTGATCGCGCCGGCGCCTCACGCACACACAACAAAGCACTGCAAATGTGACATTGCAGCTTATTCATAATCAAAATAATACAGTCGAACAAACATACATTGTCATTTCTATTTAGAACCTTCTCACTGTAATTCATAACTGCCCGTTTATAGTAAACAATGCAATAAAGTGATTGTTTTATTACAAACCGAGTACATTTTATGTAAAGATAACATGGTAACACTACAGTAAGGTTTATAAAGGTGTTAGTTAATGACTTACAAGTAATTTTTAAATGTATTTTAATCGTTTTTGAGCATAACTGCATAAATAAGAATGGTGAATTCAATGCAATATCTGCCAAATAGTGTTTACACGGAAGATAGGAGTGGGGTGAACAGTAGCTCATTATCATTTAAAGGGACATGCATCGAAACAGCTCGCTGTGAACAGAGCTGTTTTTGACAAGGTAAAAAGGGTGTTTTTTTACACAACCATTCAGAAATTTTAATCAAAGTATGTTATAGACTTTTCATGAAGACCCTAAAGAATCATACTAACTTGTGGAAAATCGGCATTCGATGTCCCCTTTAAATGTTAACAACATCAGCATTGCGTGACCGCGTATTTAGTGTGTATTAGCTTTACCTGTAGATTTCAATTTTTGCAGCCAATCCGCAGTCCGAAGACTTTTGCTTTTGACTACGGGTGAATCTCCAGTTGTCACTGATGACTGTCATTTGAACCTTTCTGGATTACAATCTGCCATCAAAATGATAAGTTTAATTATTGCAGCTGCTGTGAGAAAAGGCTATAAATGATCCACTACCAGTAGCATCCTATATGCATAGTCTAGCTGGGACTCCTTTCTTTCTGTTTACAGACGTGACGTAATGACGCAAAGATGAACTGCTGAATGTTCGAATTTCCCACGGAAATCCACCAGTATTGATTTATCATAAAACATTATTACAAGCTTAATGATGTGAATCAAGCTAAGGTAAGGAGATAGTTTAGCACACTGGCTGGTTATGTACTTGCTCAAAAATTTATTTTGATCATTTTTACCCAAAAAAGTTACGGACTACAGCTTTAATAAAAATTTAAAAAAACACTCACTGAAACAATAAAATTCTTAATATTAAAACCTTATGTAGTTTTGTACTTTTTTTATTGTTATTTCTTAGAAAAAAATATTTTAACAAAGCCTCTTCAGTGCTTAGTACTGTATTCGAAAAATTTTTGTCCCCCAAATCAAAGTCCCTCACTGTAGTGCAACCAAGCTACATATGATGCAAGCCAGGGGCAAAGCCAGAAATGTTCAAGAGGGTGGGACAAATCGTAAGAGTATGAAAACTGCAAGCCAATTTATAATCAAAATAATAATGCAGAGTTATATAATAACTCAAATTTACAAAACAGCAAATAAGAAACAACCGAAATGAATGAATGAATGAATGAATGACAGAATATGACAGTAACGACAGTACAAAACATTATATTGTCAATGTTTGAAGAATATGGTCAGATATTTGTCATTATATTAACATCTTACCAAAATCAAGCTCAAATTGGATTTAAGAGGTTTTTGACTAGCGAATTACGAAGAGATGCATTTTTGTCAGTCATATAACATCTGCATCTGAGGCAGTAAGTGCATCGTATTATATTTTCATCAGCTTACAGGTTATGAAGTTTACTGTATGTGGGTGCTCATTTTTTTCTGTCATTTGGGCAAAATCTCATAAAAGAAGAAGTGCTTTGCACAGGCTATTTAAGACTTTTCTGGCTATGACTCGACAACGAATGCTAGACTAAGACACTCTTCTCTGCTCCTCAAATACATAAATACTTCAAATACATAAAACACTATATATAGTGTTTCTTGATTAAAGGTGCCCTAGATTGTTTTTTCACAAGATGTAATATAAGTCCTAGGTGTCCCCTGAATGTGTCTGTGAAGTTTCAGCTCAAAATACCCCAAAGATTTTTTTTTATAAATTTTTTTAGCTGCCTATTTTGGGGCATCATTAACTATGCACTGATTTTATCAGCACGGCCCCTTTAAGAGATGCACTCCCTCTGCCCCACGAGCTCTCGACTATATATACATCGCATAAACAAAGTTCACACAGCTAGTATAACCCTCAAATGGATCTTTACAAGATGTTCGTCATGCATGCTGTATGCATGCTTCGAATTATGTGAGTAAAGTATTTATTTAGATGTTTACGTTTTATTCTGAATGAGTTTGAGGCTGTGCTCTGTGGCTAAAGCTAACATTACACACTGTTGGAGAGATTTATAAAGAATGTGGTGAAAAAAGTTGTGTAAGTTGTGTTTATGCATTATACAGACTGCACGTATTTAAAAATGAAAATAGCAAGGACTCTCGTCTCTGTGAATACAGTAAGAAACGATGGTAACTTTAACCACATTTAACAGTATATTAGCAACATGCTAATGAAACATTTAGAAAGGCAATTTACAAATATCACTAAAAATATCATGATATAATGGATCATGTCAGTTCTTATCGCTCCATCTGCCATTTTTCGCTGTTGTTCTTGCTTGCTTACCTTGTCTGTGCACAGATCCAGCCTTTAATACTGCCTTTCCTTGTCGAATGCGTCGAATGGGCTGGCATTATGCAAATATTGGGGTCATACCTTAATGATCCCGACTGTTACATAACAGTCGGTGTTATGTTGAGATCCGAGTGTTTTCCGGAAGTCTTTTAAACAAATGAGATTTATATTAGGAGGAGGAAACAATGGGGTTTGAAACTCAATGTATGTCTTTTCCATGTACTGACCTCTTGTTATTCAACTATGCCGAGGTAAATTCAAATTCTGATTCTAGGGCACCTTTAAAGAAAACGCTGTACTTATTCAAAGAAACAGTTCATTTACCCATATATTGCAAACAAGCAGAGAAGCTCCAAAATGCATGTAATACTTACATGCTCTCAGAATAATAAAGAGTATCTTAGGTAAATATTGCACACGAAGCCCTCCTATTTCGAAACTGGAGCGTGATGAGCTCATAATCACGACTTCAGAAGTGGGAATTATCAAATTTCTGATAGTACGTAATAATCCACGACAGAGGCAGGTGGAGGTTTGAATGACAGTTTGAGGAGCCAATGGCTCTTTTTAATACTTATCATTGGTTAAATATTTGCAAAACCCACAGACAGACATACAAAATGACAAATCAACCTTTTAATTTTAACAAATGCGTGAAATGCACCTTTAGGAAGAGGGACGACAACAAAATTGACCATGGAAACCTGCATTTAAACATTCTAAACATTTTAACCCATAAAGACCTAGAGCATTTTTGGGGCTCCTGACTCGCCTGCACTTTTCTCTGGTTTTCTAACCCATTCTAGCAGTCAGCCTCAAATGCCATATATCATTTTAAACAGGACACCTTGAAGTTTCAGTTTAGCTCATTTAAAGTGCCAATTTGACATTTATTTTGTCTGAGAATGGATCAAATTCCCAGAATTCCAAAAAAAAAAAAAAAAAAACAGCAACAAAAATCTAGTGTTTTTCACTGTAAACTCACACAAAATCTTTACGGATAAACAGGTGTACTTTATTTACTTATAATGTGTGTCCAAAAAAGACCAGGGAGTAAAATAAATACAACAAAAATGTTATACAACAGAACACTAAAGCAAAAGTGACTTATTAGAGAAATATATTTTCAATCTGAACATGAATAAAAACAAATAGTGTTGCAAGTAATGAAAAACAATTATGAAAATTGTCTTGTGCACTGAAAATGCAATTGCACAAATGCAAAGGTTTTTTCACAAAATACACACAAAATGAGAGAGAACTGAACTTCTAATTTTAATGAGCAGTCCTGTGGCTGTACTCCTCACTGAACGCGTTGCATTTGATTGCGTAGAGATAGACACATTTAAAAACATAAATTGCAATAACTTATCCGATGTGAAACTGTTTTATCCTCATTTTTGTTTCATATTATGTCAAAGTCATGCTTTGTAACATGACTGTTCTCATTCAAATCTGCAATTTTTGTGTTTGTTTTCATACACGCGCACGCAAATACTTTCACTTTGCACTTATTCGTACTTCCAAAGAAACACGATGACCAAAACCTATGTTTATTGGTTGAGATGATGATGGTTTGAACCAATCTGGGCATAGGAGGTGGAACTAGGCATCAACAATCGTTCCTGTTTTGCTTAGAGGAACAAACCACATGCTTTGCCTTAACGAATCAATGCTGCAGATTTTGATGACTCACCACGGAGCCTCTGAATGTCAGAATAAGATAAATCACTGGATAGCCAAGAATCTCCTCTTTACGGTACATTTAGCATACAGCATAAAGCATACAGATTGGATTAGCGATTCAAAAGTTATTAAAACATTTTAGAACGTTACTTCTTTTTGGCCGCCGGTGGCCATTTTAGTTTTTGTTAGGCTATATAGGTGTGATAAGACGTTTATTATGATAATTATTTCTTATTAATTGCTTATTATTATTATTATTTCAGACATCTTATGGAAAATTACCAACTATTTATTGGGTGGGCCACAATTCAAAGTAAGTTAGCCCATACCCACCCGTAGCTTTGCCACTGATGCAGGCAATGCGTTATTTCAGTAAAAATGATATGGACCCCTGAAGACCCTCATGATTGTCAATAAGTATATTAAAATATCAGATTATTTGACCTTTTTATGACAAGGTAGGCAAGTTCAAGTTGTAAAATGTCACAAAGTGCGACTTCCCAAAAACTATGAATGAATAATTCATGATATTTGTAAAATACATAAATAAAATAAAACCATACATACACTGCTAATTTTACAGTGGTCTCTTTTTTAGAGTAAATAAATTGAAACTTTTCTTGAAAATTGAAATGTTTTTCACAACAATATGAACTTGGCACGTGCATCAAGCTACATTTTTAAAAGATTATTTCTTATATTTATCACAGACACTCTTACAGTATATATCATTGACCCATTTTTTTTTTTCTCTGATTTTTTTTTTTTTTTTGGATGAAGGAATGATTGTCACATTTTGCTATGTGGTTTTATTTAGTGGGCAGCCCAAACAAGCGTATTGTTTTACATTTTTGGCAAATCTCGAATGAAGTCTTTCAAAAAACCTAATGAAGCATCTGATGAGCATCCAAAAATGAAAGGCGGTTACAGTTCTACATGAGCCAAAGTGAATGTAGTGCTCCTATCTGTTCAGTGCGGTGGGGAGAGAATGGATTGGGAGCCAGTGGAGTGGCACAGGATGAGTGGGAGGTGCTGATGAGAGGAGATGAAGGAGGAGGAGAGATAGAGCTGAAAAGCCAGCAGTCTTACAGCATCCCTCCTCACACCTCTCAGACACACACCGCTGTGAGGAGGGAGCTTCACTGACAAGAGCTGAATAATAACACTCAACACAGGCATAGTAACACAATTGTGTGCACTGAGAAAATGATACTTTATAGCAAATAAAAAAAAAAAAAAACTCATATGTTACAGCAAAATGTATTAGTTTTTTTCTCAAATTATACTTATTATTTCGTTTCAAATCTTAAATACAATACAATACAAATAAAAAAAATATATTTTCCCAAGGACAAAAACATTTGTATTTATTATATTTTATATTTATATAGCTATAATATTTTTCGATTACATATTATATTTTATATTTATATAGCTAAACAAAAACAAAATAGTTTTTCTATGGGGAGTGTTATTTGCTTTTACACAAAATGAACAAAACAAGTTTAAACCAAAAATGCTAATTTTCGATTAGACCAATATAAAAATACTCTTTAAATAAATGAAACAGTCTTTTAACTTTTTTCAGTGTGGACTGATCCACAAACAGAAACTTTCTGGAACTAACCTTCACTGTTAAAACAGACCAATTTGTTTGTGAACTTTCGTCTATATCCGCACAGACAACTTGGATTGGAAATAAGGACACGCATCAAATTACACTCTCTCAATCAGTCACACACACATGCTTTCACACCACATCTGGCCAGTCCTCACACACACCGGGTGCCAGAAAAGAAGCCGGATACACACTGTGCACATCAACACAATCTTCATGGACACTGATACACTCTCACAGCTGTCAGCTTCCTCCTGTGCCCGCCTCAAAACACACAAACACACACACACATTTGCAAGAAGACACTTGGCTTTACCCACTAACATGTAATTTCAGGCACAGATGCGCAGGGTGACCACACACACGCACGCTCGCACACAGACATACACTATAAAATTGGTGATAGGGAGCACATGCGCTCAAATGGCATAATGACACTTACACTCATGTGCACCCCAGAACTCCACTGCACAGACGACACACAAGCATGCTGCGGTTTGCACCGATGCAACGCACGGAGCCTCTTGCAAATCACTTTAGTAGAAGAGCGTCTGCCAAGAAAATAAATGTAAATGTAATCGGAAATGGTCGCGTTATTGGCCTCATCTGCCCTCCGCTGTGCAAGCGCCGTGACTCTTTGTTTGACATGGTCATTATTAAAGGTCAATGGGAATGTTGTTAACATGACAAAAAGCCTGTTGTGGACTTTCAATCTTTGACACGACTGCTATGAAACATGCACGGTTTGGATTGTTTTACAGGTATCACCGACTCCCGCCATGTGGCTTTCATGGGTCATTTGGGCGTTATGGAAATGTCTGTTTGCTTGCATGTTACGAGGTGTCATGAATCGTTAATGAAGAAACGGAGACATGAGCAGAATTAAAAATCAACTTCACAAGGGAAAATTTACTCATGGTTAGCTCATGTTAGTTAATACATCAACTAATATTTTATGAACCTTATTGTAAAGTGTTACCAATATTTTTAATGAAATCTTTCTGCCCCTCCACTGAAGGACCATTACACCAAAAATTTGACACTTCAAATAGTTCATAATGACATCGCAAAAGTAATCCATATGAATCAAATCTTTTAATCCTAGTCTTTTGAGGAGACAGAATTGCTTTAACCTATATGAACAGATATAATTTAGGCTTTTATTTACATATTGAACAACGCACATAGAGCACATCAAATATAGTAAACATGGAAGTGCAACCATACTTTCTTGACATGCGAGAACAAACCTTATTGTTTGTTCTTATTTTACTGTATTGATTAAAATACTAAAGCGCATGTAAAGCACTTCATTATAGTTAAGTTTATGTGTGTTATTCAATATTAACTTTAAGTTAATGTAAGTTAAATAAGTTTTAAAACAAAACTGCATGCATTTTGCAGAAGAACATTGTTTTGGTTGTTTTTTCAGGAAGATGTACTAACAGTCGTATTCAGATAAGTAATTGAATAATCAAATGTAAACTACATTTGTAAACACTACATAGTCTTACTGTACACACTGAATATAAATGAATCCTTATTAAAGCTACTTAAGTTATTCAGTTAAGATCAGTGAGTGTTTTTCCTTTGACATTTGTTGTTTAATTATCATTAATGACAGAATGCAGCAGGTATATTAGGCTGCTATCATTTTAAGAGCTAATGCACTGACCCAATATACTGTTACACGCTTTTTTTCTCAACTGTGTACGTTTATTTAAAACAAAACCCACTGTGTTTATGTGAATATTCTCCAAAAAGGCATTTTGAAATTTTTGTGGGTACATGTTTAGGTGAATATCCGAATCCCATTTGCTTATCCGTGTTCGACTCCGACTCTGCCTGGGGATCCTTCTTAAATAAGCCTTTAATAACATTGTTTAATATCAAACACATCCCACAGTTTAGCAACAATAGACTGCATTTTACAAACTCACTTGGCTGATTTGGATGCTAAGTTTGGGATTTTTGGGAAACTCATGTAAGCAACAAGGCGAACTCAAACGCCAAGTCAACACACACACAGATAGTGTGCGAGCAGCGAGCCCCAAAGTGAGATCACTTTCATTTGCGTCTTCACTAAACTTTGTCAACTCTATGTATTTTAAGGCTTGCCAGTTTAGACATCCAAGCGATTTTAGACTATCGCATGTGTATTATTATACTGAGCTACTGCGCTGATGCTTTGTGGCACACAAACACTCATACAGACAGTAGCTGCACATCACGTTAAGATTGCACAAACAGAAAGGAGTCCAGAAACTTATTGTCACTAAAGTAGCTTAGAAACTTATAAAGTTATAGCATATATTTTTCTACTTTTTAAGTAACTACTTACAACCCACAGCTTCACAATTAACAGAGAAATGGGATGACTAATTCACACACGCAATCGCTCTCTCATTAACGCATTCAAATAAATGTACTGGTACTGTGCTAATTTATATGTATCTGATTTACAAAGAACTGAAATCTGTAAGAAATGTTACGAACCATAGATAAAATAACTGCTGAGATTGAGCTGTTGTGTCGGAGCACTCTTTCATTAGCACACCTTTAATAGTCATGCATATTTACAGTACAAACCTTCTCAGTGAACTCTGAGGGCAAAAAAAGCATCCATTGATTTGAGGTCATATCGTCCAGTGAAGGAAAGGAAGGTGTGTGGATTGAATGCGGCAGTAGCACAATAATCATTTTACCTTGATTATCTTGTTTAAAGTTACGATTAATTGCACAGCCCTATCATCCAGGAATGAAACAAGTATTTGTGAGTCATTGTATTATTCATTCAAAACCATAAAAAAAATCCATTTTGTATTAATTAAACATTTTTTTAAATAGACTGCTACAATTAATATTTTGTCAGAACCTCTAGTAAATTATGTGTTATTTTGTTTAGTTGTCTTTTCAACTAAACAAAACAAAATGTAGAATCGTGGGAGAAACATGATCTCTATCTGAAACAAAAAATTGTGATTCTCAATTTATCCAGAATCATGCAGCTCTAGTTCTTGCCATTTCCAAATGGGTGATTCTCCGGAGGTATAATGTGCTCCGAGTAAACCTTATTAGACAACTAACCTATGCCACTCCCACACTATTTTACCATAAATGCTTGTCAGTACATTTGGTAGTGAATTTTATCCATATTTCAAAGTTTTATTTATGAAATCACATCAAAAGATGTACTTCAGTCCTACTTAAGTGGATCAAAACATCTTAATTTTAACAAATTCCATTTAATATAAATTTTAAAATGCATTTTCATTCAATTGCAACAAATTAAGCATCCAAAAACATTACAATCAGTTTGCACTTAAGTATATTCTTTAAAAAGTGTATTTTTTTCTGTAATCAGTATCATTGCTTATATGTGAATAAAAGCATAAATTAAATATGTTCATCATATAAAGTGATAGTGTCTCTTCAGATACTTGGATTAAGCCACTCAACTTAAACTGATTTCTGTCTTTATGAACTTTTTGTAGCTTGAAAGTTTGTGAGGGACAGAAATTCCTCTGGTATCATACAAATCCCTTCATTTGTATTTCAAAGATGAGTGAAAATCTTTAGGGTTTGGAACAACATGAAACGACAGAATTCTCATTTTAATTCATTTTATTTCATTAAGCTACCCCTTTAAAGGCAACAGCATCTTAAAGAACATTAATCAAATTCAATTCCCTGTTTAATGCTGACTGGTCAGAATCCAGAGTGAGGCCACACCCATCATTTTACAGTTTTTTGAAGATTGTGTATTGAGCTCTTCGGATGAGCTTATTAAGCATGTAAAGTACTATGCTATTAGTATGTATATTAGACTCAAGGTAATCTCTCTAGGTAGCTTTTGTGCAGTTGCCCCTAATTACCACGTGCGGTAGGAAGAAAGAGATGATGAAAGAGAGAGAGAGAGAGAGAGAGAGAGAGAGAGAGAGAGAGAGAGGTGTCTGACAAAGCGATGAGGGGGAGCTCATAATTCCTGTACTTTTAATGAAAGTTGTTAAGAAAGCTTCACTGAGGCAACTAAGCAAACAAAAATAAAATTAAAAAATACTCTGTGTCAGAGTCGCACAGAGTTTAAATTAATGCATCATTTCATAAATGCAGCCTTGCGTTGTCCTATTTCTTTGAAACAGATGACAGTTGTTGCCCAATGAGACAGTTTCTCTCATGCTCAGCACACCATGCTGTGAGTTAACCAGCAAATTATGGCTGTAATAACGCAAGAACACCCTCCTCTCTTCAATCATTGAGACAGTGTATCTATAGATATTTAAAAACTAAATGCAGTCAGCAGTCCTAAACACACATGTACAAAGGACAAACGGGATAGGTAAACATAACTCAAAATAGTAAATGCTAGACCCTAAAGCCACATACCATATTAAAGATATTAATAATTTATGAGATTTAAACTACATGGCAAACAGTTGTTACAGTCAGACGGCGATGCACGGATGTAACAGCACTGCTCATATAGGCCTACAGCAACATTAGATTACAGACGCACCAACATGCACACCTGTGCATCACATGCTTGATTACACTTACAATCTCACTCTCTGTCCTTGCCTATCTCTCCTTCTCTCTCTCTCTCTCTCTCACACACACACACACACACACACACACACAACTGGACTGATGGTGAATACTTTGAACAACAAGTAATTTGAACAAACAATCTACACTACATGGATATTTGTACTTCATACCTACATTTTTCACATTTCAAAAACAACACAAAACTAGAAGTGAGGAGGATTAAAACATGTATGAGTGTAGCAATAACAAAATGTATTTTGCAGAGTTCAAAAATTAGTAATTATTGCTGGTCCAGCTGTTTCAAATTTTTACTTCATCACATATAGTAATACATTTTATTTTTAGAAACGTATTTGATATGTGTCAGAAAACATAATATGTTCATACTTTCTACGGAAAGGATACTCAAAACAAGAGAATATTCTGTCATGATTTACTCACCCTCATGTCAGTCATTCCAAACCTGTTTGACTTTTTCTTCTTTGGAGCATACATTTTTTATTTGTACATAAAATGGGAGTCAATGGTCATCAAAACTGTTTTGGTTACCAGCTTTCTTCAAAATATGTTTTGTGTAGGTTCTGCAGAAGTTATACAGGTTTGGAACGGCATGAAGGGTACATGAATCTTTTTCTTTTTTTTTTTCCTTTTTACTATCCTATTAATCATTTTTAGTTATTTTGATATATTAAAATCAGCAGAATTTGTAACACCATCACAGTATACAAATGTTTCAGTCTGCAAGGCATAAAAACAAGTACATGGCCAATAGGCACAAGATATTATGCAACTGTAATTCACTGTAACAAAATGTGTAAATGTAATTTGTTGTTAACAATTTTATTCTAGCATTAGTAAGTAACTATGACAATAGAGTGGCACAGGAGTAATGTAATACTAATTCGCCAGTGATTCCCTTGGAATCAGAGTTGCCAAGTCCGCAGTTTTCTCGCAGAATTGGGCTACTTTAACACCATTGCCGCGGGTGTTTTTCATGTCCGCGGGTTGAAGCGACCCCAAATAACATGATATTTAGCCCCTGGAGTGGAACACCGCCAAAGAAGTGGAGTTTACTCCCCAGAATGTGATTTTTTACATTTTTAGTACTTATTAGAAACATACATTATTGGCTTATAACTCTTTGAAAGAAGACTTTAAAAATCTCAAGTAAAAACACTTCTGGAACCAGGGCTGCTGAAAAACTGGACTGTGCACTCTATTAGGCATACTGAGAAAAAAACATTATGTACTCCATTTCAAAAACATCTGCGATATTAAAAGTTATCAATGAACAATTTCTGTTCTTGCTTTGATCTAAACAAAAATAATTCGGCTTTATCTTTTCTAGATCTGTGTCAGGTAAAAGCATGCCGTCTTTCTTGTCATCATTTTTCTCCATTAACATACTGAACTGTCAGTACGATCAATCAGCACCTTGAATACATACAGCCTAAAATGTCTCCTCAGTCGGGTCCACCATTATCCGTGTCATTTCACTGCCCCTGGATCTCATCTTGTTTCATCCAACAGCTGCTGTACACATCTCTGCACCTCTCCACTTCACAGAAACAGCCTCACAATACCTGTCTTATCACTAGAGACCTCCCCAAGGGGAAAAGCACGGCCTCACTGGCTTGATTTTCAGCCATTGTTAGTTTACATCTGTCAATAGCGTTTTATGGACTTGTCTTTGATTGGATATCGGAGATGAATGAATCAAGAGATGCCGTGGGAAGCTGTCAGGTGAACTGCCTATGGAAGTGAGGGAAGTCTTGCAGGGATTTCCGTGGTAACTGTACAGGACCGCAGTTGTAGTTAGACCGAAATATCTGTGGTTACGGTAACCGTGGAGATGGGTGAAAGGGAGGACTCAGCTTCCTGTGGAAACTCATGGCTGATTAGAACAGGATGCCACAGAGTGCTATACTTTGTGTGTTAACGTTTCCTCTTAATATGCTAACATTTCCGGCTCCTTGTTAAAAGTCGTTTCTGTTTCCCTTTTCAGAGCTTCTTCATCACCACAATGGATCATAGAAACACGCTCTTCCTTTTTATTCTCCTCCTCCTCCTCCTCCTTCCATTGCTCCTTTACTACCACTTGGCCTCAGCTGTATACACTATAAGGCGCTGTTTTCACAAAATGCTTTTAAAAATGTTTTTTTTTTATGTAAACATGCGCTAGACAGACATGTTTGACTGTTGCGCTCATGACTTTTGCAGCGTCTTGCAAATGACACGTCATTTTAAAAACGACACTTAATTTAATATGGAATCACATTTCAGCAACATAAAAAATGTTTTAGTAAATCATAATTAAGACATGAAAAATCATAGTTCTGAAATAAAAAGCCTGAATTATTTCATCCTAAGACATCCTAAAAAGACATTATAATAGAATTAAAAAATCATTCTGAAAAGAAAAGTCAGTCTTTTTGTTATAATTGACTTTAAATGTCATAATTATGAATTGTATCTCATACTTACAACTTAGTGTCAATTTCGACTATTTATCTAAAATGATGACATTGCAGATAATTTTACTTTTTATGTCATAATTGTGACATATCTCATAATATTGACATTAATTTTGACTCATCTCTTAGCATCTCATCATTTTGACTTTTTATCTCATACTTGTTCAATGTAATCATTTTTTTACTATTTATGTCAATTATGATTTTGTCATAATTTGACTTATCTCTTAGTATACAATTTTGACTTTTCATCTCAATTAGGATTTATCAAAGCATGATTTTTTTTTTTTTTTTATGTGGTGGAAAATGGCTTCCATAAGTTTTTTTTTTTTTATTATTGAAAAAAATGCAAAAAATAACAGCAACAACTTGACCTAGTAACTTATAAATTAGAAGAAACCAGTGACGAATACACACACACGACTTCCATAAGTTAAAAGAAGTTTCAAATGCATTCAGTGTGAACGGCCCCTAAAGCAGCAGTAACTCTGTATGTGTGAGACATGGTGGGGGCTGCTTTAAATGAGTCTACAAAGTCTGAGCAACTGTGGGGTCCCACGTGCTTTCCCCATCTGACCCCGAGCACCCAAACTGTGTCTGAGGTCTAATGTAAATTAGGATGGCCTTTATCAATAGCGAGCCAGTCTAACCTCTGGGGAGTCGGGGGAGAGGGGAGCAATGTAATCTCTTCCAAACACCAGCCTATGATCTCGTTAAAGACTAATTGATGTTCTGTGTTAACGAGCTTTACCTTAATTAGTCACATTTAAGTGAACGGGGGATACTGAGAGGGAGTTGGATGCAGTTTGGGGCATGCTGGACTCATCAACACAGCTATGCGAGCGAAAAAAAAAAGTAATCAGATGGAGAGACTGATAGAGAAACGCTGAAGAGAGGGATCCAGCAGAAAAAAAAGAGATGTTAAAAAACCAGCAATACTCTAGAGCCTGAAAGCCCAAGAGACGGAACGATAGAGAGGATAGAGAGCAAAGGTAAAGGAGAAGATAAAGAATCAATGCACTGAAACAGAAAAGGAGAAAGAGGAAGAGAAATGCAAACGTTGATTCAAGGCAAGCTGCTCTCATCTTTCTGTCTGAGCCCTCCAACCATGTTCAGTCTCAGATATTCAATTCCTCTTCTCGCTTTCTTCCTCTCCTTCATTTCCTCCTCTCACTCCCTCGTTCTGTTTGCACTGTATTTCTCTTTTCCCCATCCTTCACTGTATTTCTATGTCTATGAGTCTTCTCCTCCCCATCAGCTTCATCTGTATCCACACCCCAGCTACATCCTCCTTTTCAATGCATTATAGTCTCTCACCTTCTTTCATTCTATACTCTTTCATTCTTTCACTCACCCTCCTTCTTTATAAGTGCACTCCCCCTCCCTCTACAGTAAAGCCTGGAAAGCAGCTGTAAGACAGACCGCTGGAGTGAAGCTATATTGACACTGAAGGCAACACATTAACATTACTGTGCGCATTACAGTACTGCAGTGTGTGTGTGCAGTCCTTGGTGATTTGTGTGCCCAGTATCCACAACATGCCTTGTTCAATAAATGTGCTTTTTTTTTGTCATAGGCCATAATCTTTTCTCACCCTTTTTTACCTGCAGGACCAGATACTGTATGTACATGAAAAGAGTCTCAAGACAGCAAATCAGTACAGCGTGAAGCTTACGAAAGGTCACGTTGCACAACATGCTGCTAGTACACTAAACATATAATTGGACTAAAGTGTTTTCTGTGTATGATGTATGCCAGCACTGATCTCAGGCCTGTCTTGGTGTATATTAAGACCTCACATTCCCTCTGCAGGACTCCAGGCTCCATCGTAACAGCTTTAATAAGTTTGGCGCAAGGAGGGAGTAAAACTTATTACAGAATATGAAGCAGAAGCCCCACATAAATGATTTTACTTCATCTAAACGCCAACGGTTTGATTCATATCGCAGGAGGAAAACTGTGGGCCTATGATGGGCTCATATGAAATTAACATAATGAGCGCTGCTCATAAATCTCACTGATTTCTTACCCAACTATTAAAAAGCAAATGGCCAGACTTGGAAAAGCGACAGCAATTGGTGTATTGAGATATTTTAATTCTCAGTCTCCCCATTTAAATGATTATTAAAAAAACCAAAATAAAAAATAGTCGAAAATGAATAGGCTATGCTATGTAAATAAGCTCGCATGGCACTGAAACACCAAGAGTATCAAACACACATACACTATGAGACACTGAAAACTGCTCAGTAAAATTGACAAATCCGCAGTTTACATACACAACTGGAGACGAGCAGCCTGACAGCGCGGCACATCGGCACGATCATTAGCCGCACCGAAACAGCATTTTAAATACGTTTTAATATTCAGTTGCTTCACAGTTGTTGTTTTTATGAAAATCACTAATTGTGCCCGCAGACTGCGCGTGTCTCAGTGCCGTTTCCAGGCGCGTGCGACAGTGCGCGCGTGCGTTTTCGCGTGTTGCTGTAACCTCTGCGCGTATCTGTGCAGTGAGAGTGCAAGAAAAGTCTAAGTATGTGCCGTTTCACTGAGGAACAAGTGGGCTTATAAGCACTGGCATATGTGCGCGCGTGCAGCAATGACAGAAGGGTCAAACCCCCGCGCGCGCCGGCCGTATCCATCTCTCTTTCGCGTGCCATCCATCTTTTCCAGTACCCTCACCCGGAGCCACCGGTGCACTGTCAGTGCTATGTCTCCTCGCTCCACGCAGTCAAGTCCGTGCAGAAACACAGCAGTATTCATTAAACTGTTACTTACTGTGTTTTCACGCGCCTGTCCCCCCTCTCTCCTTTCGGCCCTCCATTCTCTTCACATCATTCCCCTCGAGGTATCCTTTTTGCGGCTTCTCCGGGGAAAATACACCTAGAAATATATATATTCTACATGTATTCAATTTTCGCGAGCTCTCTCTCTCTCCACCTATCTCCCGCTCCCTCCTCTCTCTCTCTCTCTCTCTCGCTCCTCTCTCCCACTCTCTCTCTCCCTCTCCCTCTATCTCCGCTCTTTTGTTAAAATTCAGTATATGCGCCTCGTCACCTAGCAACCGTCAACCGTCAACCTCCCTCTCTAGCGCGCGCGCGCCTCCCGCCTCTCTCTCTCCCTCTCTCTCTCCATCACTAGCGACACGTGTTGAATGCTAAACTTAGCGGTGTGGAATAATATTAATAACTGGGTGGCTCGAGGTCTCTTCCTCTGCCTCTGCCTCTCTCTCTCCCACTCCACACACACACACACACTCACACACACACACTCATTCTACCGCGCGCACACACCTCCTCCTTTCGCTCGCGCATATCATCATGCAATATAAATATTTACTAGAGCCACTCAGTCCTCTGTTGCATGCCCCCCGCAGCCCCCCTCCGTTTCTCTCTCCCCTCCCATCATCCCGTACTGCGAATCAATGGTGCCGTATCGCCACTTCTGCTTCTCCGAGCAAAACGGAGAGGTGTGCGTCCATCACGCTGTCCATCCGTTTCACTGGACACGCGTGTATCCATACAGCAAAGACTGGGAAAAATACGCACCGACCGTGTGCGCGCGCGCGCGTGTTCTAGAGAGTGAGTTACCGTTGCTTATGCCGGGAAAATGGATGGAGTAAGTAGCTTGAACTGCAGTAGCCTATTAATGGAGTATCAACGTGTTAATACATGCTTATTTTATAATAAATATTTTTTCGATAAGCGCTTTTATATTATTTCACTGAATCTAATTCTCTTTTTATATGTGGTCGGATGTGGTCACTTGTCAATCGATTAATAAACCACTAACTCAATAGCCCGTGATTAATACTGACACTCTGTGTTTCATTTAGTGAGCTCGAATGATAAATGGTCAATGTTTTTTTTCAGAAGGTCACTCCTTACTGAATCCCAGCGTGACGCAGCGCTATTGATGAAATACCGTTCAGCCATTTAAAGCGCAGTCGTTTCCAACCCTGTTCCAGGAGCTACACATTTTGGATGTCACCCTCATTTAACATACCCATTTAAAGTCTTGGAGTACTCTACTAATGAGCTGACGAGTTTAATCAGGTGTGTTTGATTTGGGAGACATCCAAAGTGAGTACTGTTGGGGGCCCTCCAGGAACAAGAATGGGAACCAGCCTTTTAAAACATATACTGATCAGTTTCCTCATCTCCTCATCTGAGGAAATGTATCAGCATCATGTCTGTGCTAGAAAATGTACTGAATATAACAGTCAAAACACTCACTCATTCAATGCTTGAGTGCAATGTAATGCAAGTTCATTCATATTGGCTCCATAATTATATTATTAGTTGTTATTATTATCAGGCCCTCAATAGAACGGGGACCACTTGTAAGTTATAGGATAAATTAGCACTAGGTCACAACTTTAACTTACACACTGAATATTTGAGCAATGCACTAAAGGTATTTGAAACCTAACCATATAATATCTAAATATTTATGAAAGCCTCTGACCAAGATGGTTGGAATAAAATGGCAGAGCTCACATTATATTACCTGACAGACATCACTACATACAGTACATATTTAAACTATATATTTTTAAAGCAAAAACAATTTGATTCATCTTCAGCATGAAATTGAAGTTCTATAATTTTCCAATGTGCATTTCCCTATGTTATTTGCATCACAATGCAAAAATTAATTAATTAATTAAAACGAATAAATTGTTTAACACAAAAATCTTAAGGTGCCTATTAGACAAATAAACGTAAATGTCATATTATGAAACGTTACTTCATGGGCAGCTTACAACCCAGTAGCTAAGCCTTCCTTTAAAGTTATAGTTCAACCAAAAATGAAAATAATGTCAGGTTTGGAACAACATGAGAGCTGGTGAGTTTAGATGATGACAGAATTTTCCATTTTTGGGAGAACTATCTCGGAAACATTTTACAATGAGGTTCATTAGTTAAACATTATGTATTAACTAACATGAACTAACCATGAACAATACATTTGTTACTGTATTTACTAATCTTCGTTAGCATTAGTTAATGAAAATAGTTGTTCATTGTTTGTTCATGTTAGTTCAAAGTGCATTAACTAATGTTAACCAGATTTTAATAATGTATTAGTAAATGTTGAAATTAACATTAACAAAGATTAATAAATGCTGTATAAGTGCAGTTCATTATTAGTTCATGTTAACTAATGTAGTTAACTAATGAACCTTATTGTCTTATCTCTTTAAAGTCATGATAAAATGGAAGTAGTGACAGATCTTTTCTTCTGTATGAGATACATCTGAGAGTACAGATTATCGAAAAAAAGAGGACTTAGTTCTAGAGAGTCGGACTTGTAACCCGAAGGTCGTGGGTTTGAGTCTCGGTACCGGCACACTGTAAAAAATAATTGTTGGTTTATCTTAGTTAAAAGTTACCTGGTTGCCTTAAAATTTTGAGTTCATTAAAGTTAAATTTATGAACATAATATAATTTGAATATAATTTGAGTTAATATAATGAAGGTGTGTGTTCACGTGTGTGTGTGTTCAATAATCACACACTCAACAGTGCACTTGGGTGAAATGCAGAGCACGAATTGTGAGTATAGGACATACTTGGAGACACGGCACATCACTTTCACTTTAGAGAGAATTCTGTCATTTTCAAGTTTCGGTTATAACATTTTGATTAAACATTACAAAGTAAAAGTTAAAACAAAACTAAACATATGCACAAATTAATTGTTCACGTTAAGATCTATAACATGTATTTAGAAAATAGATAGGGTGAATTTTAATTTCATGCTGACTGTAAGACTAAATGGTGCAACCAAATAAGGTACAGGCTTAGTTCTTACCAGCAGTTACTAAGCCCCTAGTGTAAACTTTACATCCCAATTTAAAGGGAGGAAAAATGCCAATTAAAGTCAAGGTGACCAATGTTGTATTAGACATCATTGAAAATTCAGCTGAAACAACACACGTAAATCATGACAGAAATTATTTTTGGGTGAACTATCCCTTAATTAAAGTAAGACCATACAAATGGACTAGTTCAACCTACCCGGGTCATCACAATGATTTGTGTGAGAGAACAAGGGAACCAGTGCTCTAGTTGTCAGGTTGCACATACCCATACATCAATCATCAGTTTGATTCCCATTGGCCAGCGACAGATGTCAGTTGAATGGTTCGCAACATAAACTGTCACAGCGAATGAGGGTGGTTTTGAAGTGAGGGCATGTTAACAAGTTTCATTCAGTGGAATTTATGTTCACACCCTTTTCACCCTTTTTCTCTCTCTCGGACTCTTTGTATATGTGTCCTGTTGTTTGAGTTACAGCTCAGAGCACAACAGATGAGTAAACATTGATAGTCACAAGTAAATCCCATCAAATCAGATTGGGGAATGCAAAGGCTACGCTCCCTCCTGCCCTAGCTCTCAGTTCCTCTTTTTCTCTCTCTGTTGGCATTTCTTTCATTCTCTCTTTGACTACTCGCAGAGTCTGATTAGAGTTGATAAAGAAAAATCCCATTTAATCAAGTAAATAGTAGATGGAGGAATTGAGCGGCAGTCCCAGAGGCACAAGCAGGGCCTTATAGGAATCATATTGAAGGTTCGTACAGGCCTTGGGATAATAATATGGACTACGACATGGCATCTGGCATTAGTGTCGGATAAAACAACCAGACGTGAGGGAGAAGTGCAGAAGAAGCTAATAGGAGAACTAAAGAGAGTGACTGCCTGAGGGAAGATGGAGAGAGTGAGAGCCCTATTCAGCAGTGCCACACAGACTTTCCTTTCACACTGGGAGACCTCGACGACGATTGAATTTTTTCTCGGTCCGAGCTGTAATAGAAAATAACCAAGTACTTTTGCGCAATAGCTGTCAGCGACCTTCTGAGAAGAATAGGGCTAATCCTTTACGGTGCCCTCGCAGAACGGCTCTGTTCAAATCCGCTACATTTCATTTCTTGAATAAATTTTCTTCTTCTTAAAGATAATTTTTTCCCCCCTCACAGTGAGACTGAACCCTGTCTTTGACTGGGCCTGTGTTAAACGTAGACTCGAAATTAGGCTTTCAGCAAAGAAAGAAAAAGCTACAGAACGTCACATTCATTTTCACAGGCGGTAAATGATAGGCTTTGTAATCCCGAGCTAATTATCGCAACAAGCGCAAATGTACATCTCCGTTTTTCAAGTATCCACATTTGTGAATATCTAAAGACTTTGTATGAATAATTCTTTAAGACTCCTTGCTTGTGTTGGTACGGTATAGTTGGAGGGTTCAGAAGGAGTTGATGGAAGCCACGAGAGCCTTCAGTCCCCGAAGTTATTTCTCTGATCACTTATAATTCCATTTAAACAGTATTACTCTCAACGAACAGCTTCATCCACAGCTAATGATGGCATGATGCCGCATGTTTCAAGATCCTTCTTTCTCTTTCTCGAGAGGTATTTGACGGGGTCGGACAGAGATTCGATGAGAAGATTGGAAAGCCCTTCATCATCCAGAGCACTGGGGGTTTGGGCTTTATCCCAGTGTGTGCCAAGTTCTCAGATATATCGGTTAAAAGCCCCAACCAATCAGTGCTCGAAGCTGTCTAAAGATGCAGAACCCCAGTGTACATTGTTCTATTCGCTCATGTTTAAGGAATATTCTGAGTTCAGTACTAGTTAAAGGATTAGTTCACTTTAAAATGAAAATCACCCCAAGCTTTACTCACCCTCAAGCCATCCTAGGTGTATACGACTTTCTTGTTTCTGACCAATACATTCAGAGTTATATTAATAAATATCCTGATACATCCAAGCTTTATAATTGCAGTGAAAGGGACCAATGCGTATGAAGCTCAAGAAAGTGCATCCATCCATCATAAACTTACTCCACACGGCTCCCGGAGGTTAATTAAGGCCTTCTGAAGCGAAGCAATGCATTTGTGTAAAAATACCCATATTTAACAAGTTAAGTAAAATATATAGCTTCCACCAGACAACCTTCTGTATTCAACTTACGGAAAATGCGTACCTGACGTCGCGTCAGTTAAGCTTTTTTCGTAATTTGAATACGGAAGACGTAGGACGTAGCATAAGCTTTTTAAACTGCGATAGGCGCTACACTTTCTTAAATACGGAAGGCGGTCTGGCAGAAGCTAGATATTTTACTTTATAACTTGTTAAATAGGGATATTTATCTTATACAAACGCATTGCTTCACTTCAGAAGACCTTTATTAACCCCGGAGCCGTGTGGAGTGCGTTTATGATGGATGGATGCATTTTGTTGAGCTTCATACTCGTTGGTCCAGTTCACTGCCATTATAAAGCTTGGATGCGTCAGGATATTTATTAATAGAACTCCGATTGTGTTCATCAGAAAGAAAAAAGTCATATACACCTAGGATGGCTTGCAAGTAAGTAAAGCTTGGAGTCATTTTCATTTTAAATTGAACTTATCCTTAAAGCTCAATCGACAGCATTTGTGGCATAATTCCAGTTGGGGAAACTTACAATGGAAGTGAACAGGACCAATCCGTAAACATTAAAATACTAACCGTTTCAAAAATATAGCAACAGAACAATATGTGTTAACATTACTGTGTTTGTGGAGGGGTGATCATTTTTTGTGTGAAGTTTTTTTCAAAAACCCTGAAACAGCTGTAAAATTATTATTTTAACACCTTTACAGCTCAAAAATAAATAAATAAATGCACATGTCATCACAGAAGAATTATTGTACATGCTTTTATAAAATGATAGACTTCACATTTCTGTTTTTTAAATCATTTACTCCTATTGTAAGCGCCTCAATGTAACCTTGATTTTTTTTTTTTTTTTTTTAAGAAAACAAGAGATTAGTTGACTGATAGAACTTAACCTTGAACCCAGAAAATTCCTTTTAAGACTCAAAATTGACAAGCTACATCAATGCATTTTTTTTTCAAATGTACATATCTCAAAATTCCTTCATCAAGTGAACCAAGACAAGAACCAAGTCTCCGCCATGCATTTTTTCCTCTTTGATAAGCTGTTACACTCAGATGAACGTCAAAACACAAAAGAAAAGATCTGTCGCTACTTACGTGTAATCTAGTTCATCTACCAAGAAATTAGATCGTTTCAATTAAATAATTTTGTAAACGTATGGTGCTAAAATGCTGTACAAACTGAAAACACAAAATTTGTACAAAATATGCCTATAAAATAAAGTAAAAATATAAAATATAAAAAAAGGCCACTCTGAGTGCCACACCAAAGTTTTAAACTATTGGCAATCTTGGAAAAAAAAAAAAGAAAGAAAGAAAAGAAAAGAAAAGAAAAGAAAAGAAAAGAAAAGAAAAGAAAAGAAAAGAAAAAAACACATATAACCTGCTTGGTTACAGTATATTGGAAAGGAGAGCATTGTCAAGAACTGACAGTTCGGGAGAGTCACTTGAATTTTTCCAGGGGTGTAAGTAATACAGAGAAAGTGTAAACAGGTTTCATGTCAATTGTCAAACAGGTTTCATTTCATTATTGTGTATTATAATGGTAATGCTGGAATGCAAACAAGCATGACCAGGGACGTGCACAGACATTTTGGGGGCAGGGGCTCAAGTGGAAAAAAGGGCACTTCTCATAATTATTTATTTTAAAATAATAATAATAAACCCTTAAATATATTAAGACAACTCTGACTTCCCTTACACTCACGCAATTGTTTTATACTCCACAGATTTCTACAAAATAATCATTTCACACAGAGACCATGGTCTTTATTATTCACTAAGTTTATCACAAGAGAAGTCAACAGCAACTATTTTAAGGTAGCTATATATTTAGAATAAATGACTGAACCAAGGAGAGGGACATAGTTTCACTAATAATTTGTTTATTTTGCACAAATCAATAAATCGTTTTAATTTTTTGGGTGTTATTGGAATATTTCTTTCACGAAGTGGACAATTTTAAGATTTTGGTCTATTTTTTTCTGCCATGTCTTTTACTCTAATGGAAAGAAAACATTTAACCCTAACCCTACACATTTAGATGATGTTTGTTTTAAGCCTACTGCTGTAGATTTCTTCTAAATTAAATTCAAAAGAAGCTAATCTGCATATTTAAACACATCAATAATTTTTTTCCTGAACTGTTATTAATACATTATATATTATAACAAATGCCTGCAGAGGGTGCCAAAAGCCTGCTGATTTTTGTTGTTACACAGCACAGCACGATCAAATCCACGATCAAAGCCACCATGATTAAAACTACGCATGATTAAAACTATATTATTAGTTAAATAATAATATTTGGCCACTTCTTTGTGATAAAAATGCTACAGCCACTGTAATTTCTTCAACAAGAATATGTGGACATCAAACATGCAAAAACAGCGCGAGGGTTTAAATTTTTATTTAAGTATTATCCTATGTAAGCATAGATTTAAGAATAGCATTATGTAATGCTGTATTATGATTTTTAAATAGTTTTAACAAACCATGCATCCTTAGAAAACTGTCTAATAATGCGGTTCAAGGATGCTCCTCTTCTGGTATTGGCAGCCCAACCGATATCTTTACCATGGCTTAAAACGCAATGCATAGCACAATAAAATAATTTAAATTATAATATGACATAAATTTCAAAAGTATCAAATCAGGGAGAAGTATTGATGCTGGACAAACTATTAATGCAGCGTTAAATGTATAAATAACCCTTAAATAGCCAAATCTTTCAGGTTTGTGAAAAAAAGCTAGCCTACCTGAAAGCAATGGGTAGATATCCATCTAGGGTTTTTTTCTTTTTCGCTTCTTATCGCCAGACAGCAGTGGCATTTTTGCGGGAATGGTTGTCAGAAGTTTTCAGCCAGCAGCAAACTCGAGGTTAGGTGGGGCGGGGCGGGCGCACACGCACGGAGTGAGGGCATCTGAACTCGACAAAGCCGACCTGATATGGTATTTTTTTTTAATTTGTTTTATTCAGTAAATATATTTGTTTGACAGGGAAGCTGAGCGCAAACAGGAATATATATTCATTTATTAAAAAATAAAATAAAATAAAATAAAATAAAATAAAATAAAATAAAATAAAATAAAATAAAATAAAATAAAATAAAATAAAATAAAATAAAATAAAATAAAAGGCACCACAGAAAAAAGGGCACTTTCTCTCAAGGAAGAAAAAGGGCAGGTGCTCAAGCCCCTTTTTTGTCTATGTGTGCACATGCCTGAGCATGAACCATAACATCCACTGCAATTTTGATATTTTACAGCAAGTAAAAAATAAATAAATAAATAAATAAAATTAAAAGTAGACCATTACACCCATACTGACTTTGTCCTGCTGATCTTGGTATCCACTATTAATCTATCCTCTGCCCTACAAAACCCCAGGAACGAGAGCAGCAGATGTAGAGATGATGTAGTGTCATAGGTGTAAAAAATACATTATAAATAAAGATCAAAAATGTCTGCACACTCCACGGACACAGTCGCTCAACCAGCTCTCACAGATTCATTCAGAGCACAGCAGGCTAGTTTGTGTTCAGTTCTCCCTCGTCCCCCCTCTTTTTCATGGTTTCCACTGTACACTAATACAAACTACTGCACACAGGCAACTGGTATCGCTAGCCAAAATAAGATATTGAGTCTGTCGCTGCCTGCAAGATGACAGGGTTTAGTTTAGCCTGATCCGGTTAAGCTGATAAAACAATTGAACACAACAGAAACCGAAAGACATTACCATTTACTCAGAAGCTGAGCCGGTTTCTTTTGTTTGGAGATTGAAGGTGTAAAACTACTGTGCTTTGAGAAGACAACATAGTTATGCTAAGTAAAGAAAACAGGGCAGTTTACAGTGAAACCAAAATCACCAGAGCAGAAAACTATTATGCTTTGCTGGGGGCGTTCAAATTGCAAATGGGGGCTGGATCTGCTGAGAAAGGGTATGGTGGAGGAGATGAAAAATTTCATAGACTTCCTCCTGTAATGCTTAATTACCTCTCTCCTGTACTTGAGGTAATCTTTAATCAGATGAGCACCATGGACTCTAAGGGGGTGCGTGAGTGCCCTGCAGCCGCCTCTGATCAAATTCACGCACACACAGCTTTGTTTTTCAAATCATAGTGGGGAATATCCATAGACTTCTATTGTTTTTATTCTGAGCTAATGATATTTTGATTCCCTATATCAATTATATTATATAAAACGGATAGTTCCGGCCCTTGATTCTGATTGGTTGAGTCGCATTCAAAGACATTGTAAAATATATAGCTTAAAACATATAGCTGACAGCATTACATAAAGGTGTGTTCACGCCACCTCGTAATTCCTGTAATTAAGAGATTCTAGCTTGTAAAAAGTGTTCTCGTCCTCGTAGAGCTCGTAATTACAGCTTGTAGGCTGGGAGTTTTCTGAAAGCTCCCAAGTGTATCACGTGGCTGCTGTATTATGCATTATGTAGAAGAGTATTGTGAGAAATATATCGAGTGACTGAGTGTCTACCTGCATTCAGATTTAGCATGTTCATAATAAAAAATCCATTTGAATGTCAGCTGCGATCTTGTCCTTTTAACATTTAATGGGATTTCCCATGCCCTGCTGACACTGACAGCACTAGTCAAAGCATTCGTCATTTGCATCTTGTTCCGTGTTCACAACAAGTTTCAATATAAAAGTCTTTGCGACTGAGTGATTCGCTCATAAAGACAACAAAGATTGGCGTAATAAACGTAACTTCTGTTGCTGTTCACAGTCAGGGACTATTTTTTTTCCAGAGGAAGGAAGCCTTTTAATGATTTTACTTCATGAAAGTTGCATAGATATTTTTTGGCTTTAATATTTGTATTGCGTAGTATTCGTTTTATAAAAGCAATAAGCTCTGTGAAGCTGTGGTTTACAGTGAATATATAACAGCTAAGGGGGTTTTAGGCACTCTGCTCAACGTTGTGCCTAACAACAAGGGGCCTTAGCTGTTATAAATTCACTGTAAACCACAGCTATATATATATAAATCCCATCCTTAACTTTATATACCATTTTCAAGAAAAATTACAATGAATCTAAAAATTTCATGTGGGATAACCATCAAGCAAATAGTAGCACAACTTTTTCCCGTATGTCTTCAATATATGTCACTGTACACAAAAAAATGTTTTTAAATATATTTTCAAGAATGTATCTTTACAAATGTCATGAATTATTCATTCATGAATATCTGTAAAATTACATATTGCAACCTGAACTACCTTCTCTTGTCATTTCAATGTCAAATCTGCTATTTTAAGAGACTTGTTAACATCGTTTCCCCCCTGCAAGTTTCTTCTTTTCTTTTAATAAAGTTTTTTTCTTCTTTACAATACCATGACAGTTGTACCACACTAACATTATTGAATTTTCACCCCAAAAATATCAAAATAACTTTTTTTAAATGTATTTACTAAATTTTATTACATTTATTTATGTATTTATTAAATACATTTTTAATGTTTTTGAAAAGACGACTACATTTATTTGATCAAAAATACATTAAAAACTTAATATTAACAATTAATATTGTGAAATAGTACAGTTTAAAGTAAATGTTTTCTATTTCAATGTGATGACAAAGCTGAATTTTATCCTTCATAAATCATTCTGATATGCTGATATGGTGCTCAATAAACATTTCATATTATTATCAAGGTTGAAAACAGTTGTGCTCCTGATATTTTTTGTGAAAACCATGATACATTTTTTTTCAAGATTCTCTGATAAATATAAAGTAAAAACGAACAGCATTTAATTGAAAGCAATCATCTTTTTTGCATTTTAAATGTCTTACAGCTACTTTTGATCAATTTAATGTGTCCTTGCTGAATAAAAGCATTAATTTCTGTTAAAAAAAAATCTTACTGACCCCAATCTTACTGACACTTTTGAACAATAGTGTAAACCTCTCTCTCCCTCTCTCACACACACACACACACAATCTGGCAGAAAGGATTCTACAGGCTGAGCAAGTGCATTTTGTATTGTAAACAGAGTGTGAATGTTTGATCTGGGGCAAAGTGAAGTTATATTGATATATTAGAGAGCGGGACAAAGCAGGAAAGAGGGAGAAAGTGAAAGTAGGACTGTAGTTATGAGAGATGAATAAGATGGAGAGCTGGTATTGTGTGGGAAATCAGCGGAGGAAAGTAAAGCCAGGTGGAGGAGGGAAGGGGAGGAATGAGTAAAGGAGGAAAGAGAATAAAGATAAGCACAGAAGAAAAGAATGCACACACAACGGAGACAAGGGGAGGGAAGAGGGAGGGGCAAAGAACATGGCAAGGTTACACATGAACTGCAGTCTGTTTTCTTCTTTGACAGACACAGAAAGAGAGAAGTAGAGAGAGGAAGCTTCGGTTTTGCTCTTATCTCTGCAATATCTCACTAAACCATAAATTAAAAACAGAACGGAAGAACTAAATGCGAAGGGAGTGAGTACATTCATGACACAGAGAGCCAGGAAAGAGGGACACTGAAAGAGAAAGACAGACAAAAGACAGAGAGACTATGAGAACAATAAAATAAACACGGCGGATACACATTGGCAGAGTTTACAGGAGCAGCTCTGACATCAGTGAAGTGAGAGAGGAAGAGGGGTGCAACATTGCTTTACGGAAACCGCTTGACAGTTTCATGCGCTGACACAGTTTGAAAGTATAGGAAACAGACGCTTAAGAGAAACAGAGAGAGAAAAAAAGAAAGGCAAAAGGATAAAGCAAACCTCATTTAAACCAAACCATGTTGATAAAAGAATACCGGATATGCATGCCGCTCACTGTCGATGAGGTAAGTTTGTAACTTTTTACATGTGTTTGGGTTTGCTTCCATATGTTTGTGTGTACTGCAGCTGTCCACATGATTAGTGTGCATGAAAGTAAACACTATTGAGATGTTTATCCCACTCTGTTTATGCAGATGAATCCTTAATCTAGTTCTGTGTATGTCTGTGGGTTGTATTTCATAATCTCCCCATTTCAGTTTCTTTACCAAAAACGGGTCTGACCAGTTACGTGCTTTCAATTGAAGGCAGGAGTGAGTGATTCACCTTCAGGCTAGAAACAAAACACAAAGGTCTTTCCCACAAACAGCTTCGGCTTTCTACACGAGGGTCAGGGATTATTTAGTCTGTCTATGTTTCACCTTCAAGTAGCCAACTTGTGCTCGTTCAGGCAAGCCCACACAAGCACACCTGGCCTAAATGTCTGACTTAGAATTCGTCTATGGACTACATCAGCACTAGACCGCATAGTTTCCAGACAGGAGCACCACCCCCTTTTTCTGGAGAAGCTCTGTTGTGCGTGCACACAGCGTTTTTATGCTTCAAGCCTCACAAGGTCTTTGTCGTCATCATCAGTGACAATGATTATTCACGTAAACAGATTTCAAAACAATTAGTCCTCAGACAAAAGCAGGAACATTGTCAGTGCAGCCGACACGGAAAAATAATTATCCTGAAAAAAATTTGTGCTCTTCGGAGAACATCAAACCTTAGACAAAAAAAAAAAAAAAAAACATATGTCAGATGAGAGATCAAGCACACTATGACAAAGACAATAGCTATGTTTCCATCCACCTATTTTTATGTGCAATTTGGGATATCACATAAAAAAAAACCTTGGATGGAAGCGCCAATCTGCTCATAAATTCTAAAAATGCGCATGAGAAACGTATGAGCTCAATTGAGGAGGATCATTTTTTTAATTGGTAAGAAGACATGCACAATAATGGAAACACATTTACTGAATAAATCTCCCAATGCGCAACAAAAATGTTGTCTCAAAAGTGGATGTGATTGGATAACTGGACTAACCAGTGGACCAATTTCATTGCACAGCATCTCAAATATTGGTTTTGATCATTCTGAAATGCTCGAGCCAAAGTCTGTCATTAAAATGATTTGGTTTAATTCCCTCCGAGAAGTGTCTCACACGACTGACTTCCTAAACAGCAGGCATCGGAATATCCCAATATCCCAATAGGAAGTGATGATTTTGTTCTCTTGAACACATGGGATGGAAATACTGCTTTATTTGCAAATGTTTTATGTGACATTCCAATTTTGTGTATAGGGTAAATTTTATGGAAACGTAAAATGTTTAAGTAAGTGTTTAGTATTTTTTTTTTTAAACTCATTTTGTTTACACTTCTTTACATTTCTCAGAATAAAAACTGTTATATGCTATCATAAAAGCACATATATTATCAAAAAATATTAATAATCAATGTTTGATCGCAAAAAGGCACCTATAGAAATGTAATATAATTTAAGAAAAATATTTAATTTATAGGTGATTCATTAGGCCTTGTCAAATTTTATTTAATAGATTATGGGACAAGGCATTATCAAAAAAAATAAAAAATAAATAAATAAAAATAAAATAAGCTCATGAAATTTATCATTTTGTTAATAACATTTAAATTGCTACTTTATCGTAATAGCACATACCACAAAATGTATTCCAAAAAAATACATTATTAAAAATCAATTTCTGATTGCAATATACCTAGAGAAATGTAATATAATTAATTTAAATTTTCAATTTATAGATGTTTTATTATATTTAACAAATTAAATTTTGTTTCATCATTATGGCAGAACACATATTTTTCCAAAATGCCCTAACTTACACAATATATTATAAGTAAATAAAATGATAATAAGAAATGGTAATATATATTCAATAGACTCCAATATTTCCTGAAAACAATGTGATCTTTTTTTAATTGCTGCATGGCAAAATTAAAATCTTGATTGCTATGTAATTTGGCATTATTAAACTTAAATCAGTTGAGATGAAGCGTACATATCAGAGATTAAATTAGCCGAAATAGTCCAGATCAGTAAGGTAAATATTTATGTTGTCTTACGCAAGACTAAAGAAACCTCTCTATTTTAATTAACTTCCTGTCATTCCAATTTAAATTCCAATTCAACATCCATGTGGAACGTGGCCAATAAAATTCACATTCCAAATCATGAGCTGAAAGGGAGCCATTTCTAAAACCCAGAATTTTGCTCAACCTACATCTAAAAAACAAGGCCAAAAAAAGAGAAATGAAACATATGAGGTCACAAACAGAGGTCAGCAATTTTTCTCTTTCTTCCTCAGTACAAGATCGGCCAGTTATACATGATCAGCAAGCACAGCAGAGAGCAGAGCGGGGGAGGCGAAGGGGTGGAGGTTGTCCGTAATGAACCTTGCACAGACCACAAACACGGAGACGGTCAGATCACAGAGAAACGCATCTACCTCAACAGGTGAGAGCACACACACACACGCGCGCACGCACGCATAAGCGATCCTGTTTCGTTCACGGTTTACATCACCCACCTGCCAACGTGCCTGCGATCAGCTATTATTGATGACTGCAGCTAACACCTTTATGCATGCAGCAGAGCTCCGTCCATCGCTCACTTTCCCTCCAAAAATACCTTTTCTCTCCCTTTCGGGTTTAAGCAGAATTGCACAGCAACATAACCATCCTGAGGAAGATCACGTAGACATTCAGTCTGATATCATCCCACGCTGTGAACATGCATACACACTTATTGTAATTGCCTGTTTTCTTACATTCTTTACACTCTAGCCCTACAAGGACAAAACACCCCCCCCCCCCCACACACACACACTCAGTCATTAGATGCTGTGGTGAATATGAATTACTGCACCTCTAGCAGTAAAACAAATTTTTCAAGCCATTAATGTGTTAGCAAAGACCAAAAGGGCAGAGCATTAAGTTCCTAATGGTCAAATAAATCTTATCGTGAAGCATGTGAGTCTAATTCAAATGCTGATATTACCGCAGATGAGATCATTATATGCTGTTTACAAGTACATCATGCTGAAGCACTGCATTGTAATTATGAATAATTTAACTTGTATCGTCAAGATACGAGCGTCAAAGGATTGTAATGTATTGGTAGTTGTTTGGTGGGATTGTGCTGTTCCGCAGGACACACTGTGGAAATGTCTGTCACTTCAGGAATGGGAAAGAGAGAGTGTGAGAACGCACAGCCACATCCGTGGCACTCGACACAGCTGGCTGACCGTGAATGATCTACATCTCTTCTCCACCCCTCTTTTCTCATCCTCTGTCCATCCATCCATCACTCCAGTCCTCAGGCTGTAAATCTCAACCGCTGTCTGTGCTGCCTTATCTTACAGTGCTGAGTTCATTATCTCTTTCGCCTGTTCTCCCTCTCTCTCTCTCTCTGTATTGGGGTTTCTTGGACTCTGACTGCATTTTTTGTGAGGGACAGATGGCACCAGACACCTCTGGAAGTGAGACTTATAGCTATTGTGACAGATGCCTGACCTCTTACCCCAGCACACATACACATCTACAGCGGCCCTAAAAAGTATCTGGGCACAAACTTTACATGATTGAAGGGGACATATCATGAAAATATGACTTTTTCCGTGTTTAAGTGGTATAATCAGTTCCCCAGTGCATCTACCAACACAGAAAACATAAAAAAGGACAACCCAGTAACTTTGTTTTGGCAAGCCTTTCTCTGCAAGCATGTGAAAAAACGAGCTGTTCAGATTTTGTTCCCCTTGTGACATAGGAAGGGGATCTTATTATAATCTTACTGCCCCTTAATCTGCACGTTTCCACCCACGGCGCCGCCATTTTGTTTTCAGTGCACACAGTGTACACTGAGAACAGTGTACTTAGAACAGTGTACCAGTTCTAAGGCCAAGGTGAAAGTTTGAGCAAAGAACACTATTTAGAGTCACGTTAGCTTGGATAGCCTGCAAGTTGACCCTGGCAAGCTCGACTGCCAAAAAAATTAGCGTTTCTGTCCGAGTGATACTTTTGGAAAAAATATTAGACCATTCACAGCATTTGATAGCAATCATAAACATTAGCCTGGTGTGTATGGCTCTGTTTGGCAAACAGGTACGTTATGGATAGTGGGCGACCATACGGGTTTTGCACAAAAGATTAACATGATGGTACATGCTAGTTGAATCAACTCCACAGCAACTACAAAAAAGTATCCACTAACCATTCAGAAACGCTCAGTTGCATTTTAAAAGTTGTAACTTCTTACTGAGTCTCTCCATCAGTGTCTGACTACGGTTTGAACAATTTAAGGCTGAACACCGCTACTGAAAATCCTCATTTTGGCTGCGTGAGATTCTCCAGCTTTGTTGTTGTTGATTAACCAGAGCATGAGCTGTTAAAGCTTCACCCTCTTTTGGAAAAAGCAGCAGCTCCTTTGCATATTGCATGTTTTTGACAAGCTATAATAAATTATCTGTGGGGTATTTTTAGCTGAAATTTCACAGACACATTCTGGGGACACCAGAGACTTCTATTACGTCTTGTGAAAAGGGGCATTATAGGTCCCCTTTAAATAATGATTAAATAAGACACAAAATATCAAAACAAAGGGCAACTGTAAACAAACAATGCAAGACATTTTCTCAGAATTATCTTTTTTTCAAATAATTTTAGCCAACCATTGAACAATGTACACTTCCGTTCAAAAGTCTGGGGTCAGTAAGATTAAAAATACAGTAAAAACACTAATATTGTAAAATATTATGCAATTTAAAATAAGGTTTCTATTTTAATATATTTTAAAATGTAATTTATTTAGTAATTTATATTGATGGCAAAGCTGAATTTCCAGTCATCAGTGTCACATGATCCTTCTGATATCATTCTAATATGCTGATTTGGTAATCAAGAAACATTTTTTATTATTATCAAAGTTGAAAACAGTTGTGCTGCTTAATATGGTGTGCTGCTAATATTTTTACAGGATTCTTTGATGAATGTAAAGTTTAAAAGAACAGATTTATTTGAAATATAACATTACATTACATGTCTGTCGCTTTTGATCAATTTACTGCATCCTTGCTGAATAAAAGCATTAAAATCTTACTGACTCCAAACTTCTTGCAGGATTAAACAGAGGGTTGTTTATATCTTTGTAGAATGCGTCTGTTGCATCATCATAACCAGTGTTGAGAAAAGCTACTTTTAAACGTAATTCATTACAATATTGCATCACTTCCTAAAAAGTAACTAATTGCGTTAGTTACTTTTTATGAAAAGTAATGTGTTCCATTACTTCTGCGTTACTTTTTCTCAACTGGTCTGGGCTTGCTTTTTTTGTTGTTATTAAAAAACAAACAAGTTCTATTTTTGGCAATTGTGAAGGCCCTTTCACACCAAAAGTGAAATGACTAAGCCAAGCCTCAGGCTGCAGGAAATGCAAATTCACGCCTGTATATTTGAGAGCGCAACTCGTACAAACCTTTCAGATGTGCTGATTGAAGAAGAATCTAAAGTTTATCTAAAGTCATTTTTGCTTACTAGTATGATTTAATTGCATCATCGAAGGTCAGCAGCATTAACATTGGTTAATAAAGTGAGATTAAATACACAAAGTATATTTGTTTCATTTAATTATTGCAGGTTTTGCAGTATCCTGAGATTGCATTTCACTGTTTTTATTCATTTTGAGGATTACTGACTCTGTTCTTGTGCAAGTGAGATGAGTAAATGCCTGCTCACATTTAGTCTTGGACTACAATAACCATCATGTTTATACACCGCACACAACGCCTGGGAAAAATGGGAAAAACAAAGTAACTTAGACATTTTGTTGTAAATTAAAAGTAATTCATTACTTTACTAGTTACTTGAAAAAAATAATCTGATTACATAACTCAAATTACTTGTAATGCATCACCCCCTGATCATAACATCTTCTCATTTCCCTTTTTGTCTGTGTTCAGCAAACTGCCAACCTGGATGAGAAAGTTTGTTCCCATGGCTTTTTATATAACAGAAACTGCCTGGAACTTCTACCCTTACACCATTACAGGTCAGTTCAAGGATTTTGTTACAATAAATACACCAGTTTTTGAATATTAATGTGCCGTCTCATGGCACATACATCCAACTTGTGTTTTTAATGCACTAGTAACCAACTGTAACCTAACACTCTGTTTCTCTTCTGCATACTTTTCTTTTTCTCCGTCCATTGGTGTTTTACCACAGAGTACACTGTAAGTATTCTCACATGTCAGCTCAAACTCATGCAGTTTGCTCTGTGCTCACTGACCCCACTGAGCATACAACATAATCACCTCACTCTCCCGCCTTATAGTTTTTCTCTCTCTCTCTCGTTTCAAAAGTGTTCCTTCCTACCGAGGTTCCATGTCAAGATTGAGACGCACTTTGAGAATGACAACGGTTGCAGTGAAAATGTGAGTGAGAGATGGCAACACACATGCATACACACACACATACACACACACACAGATGCATAGTGTGTGTTCTTACAGGAGATAATCCTCTTAAAGGAGGACGATTCATCAGAGGCACACGTAGCTGCCGCGTCCTTGTAAAGGCCATTGTGCCTGTGTCTGTCTCGGAAGCAGTAGTAATAGTCAGGTAAGCAGATCCAAACACTCCTCCTCACTCCTGTGACACAGGACACCTTTAAAGGCACTGTTGTCCTGAGGTGGAGTGTAGCAGCTGTGTACATGTGTAGCAAATTGATAATGCTCTTATTCAAATCAACAGGGCTGTTTATTTGTAACTTACGCAAAGTACTACTGGTATAACTTGTTAAATATGGATATTTTTCTTGCACAAATGCATCGCTTCACTTCAGAAGGCCTTTATTAACCCCCTGGAGCCATGTGGAATATGTTTATGATGGATTGATGCACTTTTTTGAGCTTCAAACAGGTAGCTTCCGTGTATTGCCATTATAAAGTTTGGGAGCATCGGGGTGATTATTAATATAACTCAGACTGTATTCGTCTGAAAGAAGAAAGTCATACACACATAAGATAGCTTGAGGGTGAGTAAATCATGGGGTAATTTTCATTTTAAAGTGAACTAATCCTTTAATGGGATAATACCTGCAAGGACAAAATTTCTGTTCTCAGAAAACACAATATCATGAGTCACTCTGAGGTCATTCTATGCATCAATAACCATACAACTGCACAAATAACTGTAGACAGTTAAAGTTTTAGGTTGTAAAAACATTTTTTTTTTTTTAACTGGCCTTCAGGTAATTTGAGACTCCTGCTTAATAAAGTGAACAAACAGACAGTATAGCTGCAAACAAACAATTCATTTAGCTGTGTTGTCATTTAGACTTTTTACTTAGTAGTTATTGAGATGAGTTGAGTTATTACTGGTTTGCTGTGTGTTTGTTTGCATACAGCGACCGAGAGAGAGAGGGGCCGTTGTGCCCCGGAGTGCTCTCTGTTATTAAGAAATGAAAAATAAGACTTAAACAAGATCCAACCTGCCACAAAGCAGCTCAGAGATTTATGAGCAAGTCTGCCTGTGAGAAAGAAAGTGCGAGGGAGATGGCAGGGGAAGTTTTGTTATTGATACTTTGTAAATGATACAATTTCCTCCAACTCATCCAACTTTCTCTCCACATACCAGCAGACAAACTCCCACATTCGCATACACATGACTTAAAGGGATAGTTCACACATAAATGAAAATTCTGTCATCACTTACTCAACATCAAGTTGTTCCAAACCCGTATGAATTTTTTTCTTCTGCTAAAAGATATTTTGAAGAATGTAGAAGAATGTTACCATACTTGGCCTTCATGTCACATCACTTTCGTCACTTCCAACAATTGAACAGTCCCATTGATTTCCATAATAATTGTTTTCCATACTATGGAAGTCAATGGGGCCCATAAACTGGTTACCCTGGTTATTCAAATTCAAAAAGTTAAATACTTGTAATTAGATTATATTACATTTAATCTAAAAAAAAAAAAAAAAACTTGTAATCGGACTACAGTTACTTTACTGATTACATGATTACATATTATTCACAGAATGGCACTAAATCAATTATTATTTTATTGATTCTCCCCAATTCTTCTTTTTCCTTTCTAAAAAAGCATATCCCTTACATTCAAGTATTCAAGTTCTGTGAAATTGCACACAGAGACAAGCCACTAGTCAGGTGGCTATAATTGCATGGAATATTGAGACACCATAAAGCATTTGATCACTGGATTTACAGAAATCATCTCACTTTTAAGGAGTGTTTTCTTAACATTGCAACATTGCATATTGAATCATCTCCTGACATACACATTAATTATTATTTGAATTATTAATAAGTCATTAATCATTGCCATGTCTTTGAAAGGCTTTTTTCTTTCAAACATATTTAATTATAATTTGTATTATTTATTTTAAAGGGGTGGTTCATTGCGATTTCACTTTTTTAACTTTAGTTAGTGTGTAATGTTGCTGTTAGAGCATAAACAGTATCTGCAAAGTTACGACGCTCAAAGTTCAATGCAAAGGGAGATATTTTCTTTTAAAGAACTCTCTGTTTAAGGACTACAACAAACGGCTGGTAGGAACTACAATGAACTTCTTCCCAAGTTGGTGACATCACTAACCCTAAAATTTACATAAATCCTGCCCCAGAGACATTTTCAGTGAGTCTGCATGAGGCAATCGGAGCTGCTAACACAAGCTCTTGAAACTCCGCCCTCTACATAAGAGCTGCAGCTCATTTGCATTTAAAGGGACACACACAAAAAGTTTTTGCTCACCCTCAAAAAGTGACAAATTTAACATGCTATTTTGAGCTAAAACTTCACATACACACTCTGGGGACATCAGAGACTTATTTTACATCTTGTAAAAGTAGTTTAAGATGACACCTTTAATTTTTATCTAATTATTAGCTTTTCAATAAACTAACAAACCCCGTGCAGTTCCTTCGCAAACCCCAGTTTGGGAAGCCCTGACATAATGCGGTGTTTAAAGGTGCCCTAGAACTTTTTTTAAAAGATGTAATATAAGTCTAAGGTGTCCCCTGAATGTGTCTGTGAAGTTTCAGCTCAAAATACCCCATAGATTTTTTTAATTAATTTTTTTAACTGCCTATTTTGAGGCATAATTAGAAATGAGCCGATTCAGGGTGTGTGGCCCTTTAATTCTCGTGCTCCATGCCCATAAAAAAAGTTCAAACAGCTAATATAACCCTCAAAATGGATCTTTACAAAGTGATCATCATGCAGCATGTCTAATCGCATTAGTACAGTGTTTATTTTGATGTTTACATTTGATTCTGAATGAGTTTGATAGTGCTCTGTGGCTAACGGTTAATTCTATACTGTTGGAGAGATTTATAAAGAATGAAGTTGTTTATGAATTATACAGACTGCAAGTGTTTAAAAATGAAAATAGCGACGGCTCTTGTCTCCATGAATACAGTAAGAAACGATGGTAACTTTAACCACATTTAACAGTACATTAGCAACATGCTAGCGAAACATTTAGAAAGACAATTTACAAATATCACTAAAAATATCATGATATCATGAATCATGTCAGTTATTATTGCTCCATCTGACATTTTACCTAGTCTGTTGATTCAGCTCTGCACAGATCCAGACATTCTGCCCTTGTCTAATGCCTTTCATAATGTTGGGAACATGGGCTGGCATATGCAAATATTGGGGGCGTACATATTAATGATCCCAACTGTTACGTAACAGTCGGTGTTATGTTGAGATTCGCCTGTTCTTCGGAGGTCTTTTAAACAAATGAGATTTATAAAAGAAGGAGGAAACAATGGAGTTTGAGTCTCACTGTATGTCATTTCCATGTACTGAACTCTTGTTATTTAACTATGCCGAGGTAAATTCAATTTTTCTATCTAGGGCTATAAATATTTGTTTAAATGATCTCCGAAGAACAGGCGAATCTCAACATAACACCGACTGTTACGTAACAGTCGGGGTGTACGCCCCCAATATTTGCATGACGCTAGCCCATGTTCAAGGGATTACACAAGCCAGTATTAATATCTGGATCTGCACAGATGAAGCATCAGACTAGGTAAGCAAGCAAGGACAACAGCGAAAATGGCAGATGGAGCAATAATAACTGACATGATCCATGACAGCATGATATTTTTACTGATATTTGTAAATTGTCTTTCTAAATGTTTCGTTAGCATGTTGCTAATGTACTGTTAAATGTGGTTAAAGTTCCCATTGTTTCTTACTGTATTAACGAAGACAAAAGCCATCGCTATTTTCATTTTTAAAAACTTGCAGTCTGTATAATTCATAAACACAACTTCATTCTTTATAAATCTCTCCAACAGTGTAGCATTAGCCGTTAGCCACAGAGGACAGCCTCAAATTCACTCAGAATAAAACGTTAACATCCAAATAAATACTTTACTCACATAATTCGAAGCATGCATACAGCATGCATGATGAACATCTTGTAAAGATCCACTTGAGGGTTATATTAGCTGTGTGAACTTTGTAAATGCGCTGTAATCAGGCTGTAATATAGTCGACAACTCGTTTGGTTGCTAAATCAGTGCATTGTTAATTATGCCCCAAAATAGGCAGTTAAAAAAATGTATTTAAAAAAAATCAATGGGGTATTTTGAGCTGAAACTTCACAGACATATTCAGGGGACACCTTAGACTTATATTACATCTTGTGAAAAAGCATTCTTGGCCACCTTTAATATCAGTATGGTACAATATTATCCAGTTCATGTTGCCAAAAGTAATCTAAAAGTAATCAAATAAAATGTGTAATGTAATGGATTACATTACTAATTTCAATTTTTGTCATGTAATTTGGAATCAGTAACAGAGTACAATTTGTAAGTAATCTATCCAGCACTGTGTATATTACATATGCACTTAACCTCCAAATGAACATCAACATACAGGCACTGCATACAAGTTTCACAACTCCAGCACAGCCAAACAAATCAAAATAATACTGGTGAAAGTGTCAACACATCAGACAAGAGGCAGCAAACAGCTTTTCTCATGAGGAGACAGAGATAAAAAGACAAACACAGAGGAAAGAACAGGAGAGGGAAAAGAGCAGGGGTTTGTTAAAACACTTGCATTGTTTTTAACCCATAAACAACATAAAAAGACTGCAAAGTTTTTGAAACAGAGAGAGACCACAAAAGAGAGAACAGAACACCACTTATTTTCTCAATTGCTTATTTTTCATTCATTCTCTTCTCTTAGATTCCAGCGGGTGCAAAAAGCACCTGCAATGCTGCACAGTCTCCTTTAAGTTAAGACTTGTTATCTGGTTTCTTTCTCCATTGGCCTGCAGTAGTTTGCATAATTCAGTACTTCTGCCTATAGTAGGCTTGATTTTGCACTCTTTGTTTCCATGTTTTTTGCATTAATTCACAGTCTCTGCCTACGCCCTACGGTCTTTCTGTTATGTAGTGTGTCAAGGTTCTGTAATGGGCTACAGAATGTTTAACCGGTTGCATTGTGTGGCATTTTATATTAAGATTGCTCTGAGCTATGCTGAGCACTGAAACAGCTTCCCTTTGTCTTCAATCAGATGCAGAAGTTGGTGCATTTTTATTCTTCTATGTTTACAAAACTTTAAGTTACAGTGTCATATTTTACTTGGGCATTATAGACTAGCTGGAATAAGAAAGCAGTGTTTTCTTTGATATGATTTGTCTGACCATGCTGTCTGATGTCTCCTGTGCAGATGTTCGGCGATGACCCAACTCCAAAAGACAGTGTCTGCTTTTTGGATATTTTGTGCGATCCGATCCCTGATAAGCATTACAAGAAGTCGGAGGTACATATACATTCGGCATAAATGCATGACAAAACTAAATCAGGGGTGGGTAAAATTCTGAATTTATGAGTGGGCTCATTTTCAATTCATGAGTTGGAATGTGAATTGAATTGGCCACACGCCACCGGATGCTAAATTGGCATTTGAATCGGGAACGTCAGGAAGAGGAATGTATGGAACAGCAGTCTACATAAGAGGAATTTCATTACTCTAACACAAGTTTTGTCAAAACATAAATCATTCATTTTGACTAATTATGCCTATTTATCTACTGATATGTAGGCTAAAAGAAAATCTCAGCTCATTAGACTAAACTGAGTGCTGTCAAGTTAAAGGGATAGTTCAACCAAAAATGAAAATTCTGTCATAATTTACTCATCCTCAAGGGAACCTGTGTGAATTTCTTTCTTCTGCTGAACACAAAAGAAGATATTTTGAAGAATATGAATAACCAAACAGTCGATAGACCCCAATGACTTCTATATATGGGGGAAAAATTACTATGGAAATCAACGGGGCCCATCAACACTTTGGTTACCGACATCCTTCAAAATATCTTCTGTTGTGTTCAGCAGAAGAAAGAAATGTATACAGGTTTGGAACAACTTGAGGGTGAGTAAATGATGACAGAATTTTCAAAACATTTTTTTCTTTTTTGATGTAAAGGACCCCCAAATATAATCCTCTTGAGAGAGACCCCCTTCCTCAAATATAAAGCAATTATATGTATACTATGTGAGCAAAGTATTAAAGATGATTTCATAAATAAATTAATTTAGTGGATTTATATAGTCAGTGTATTAAAAATTAACAGAAAAGAACAAATTGGTAATGATTTATCTGATTTAATCAGAAACAAAAGGCAGATTTTTTTTATTTTTTAAGTTTATTTTTTGTTTGAAAATAATACAGCACCACAATTTTTAAGCAACAATGTTTTCAGATAACTTTATAAAAAAAAACTATTTAAATCCACTTAATTTATTGAGTAAATTGCTTGTTCTTCCTTAAAATTGAATCTTATGTATCATGTTCATCAAATTTAATTGGAATTAAATTCTCAGTTCAATTCTGAACGGTGAACAAATTTGACTCACAAATAAATAACCATCCAGTCTACTGTGTTCTCTAGGTCTTTGCACCCTTACAGCAGTGCAAAGGTCTTCAAAGCTAGCATTTAAATGACACAACAGAGACTTGCATAGCTCTACATAAGTATGTGTGCACACAAGTGCAGAAACAAAAACCACAAGACAAACATTACATAAAAACCACATTTCTCTGTGTGCTCCTCTTAGAGAGACAGTTCATCTGAATCTGCTGCTTTTTCAGTGGACAAATAATACATCAGAGGAAAGCATGTTTTACACTCTGATTCAGTCATGTGCGACCTCAAATCCATAGCTGTCATATGCCGAGTTAGGAATAGGACAAATCCAAGGATTACAGTTCTTTCAATGAGAAATAAAAAAAACTAAACAGCTGAGATACAAAGACAAACTCAGACTTGTTGACATAAGGCAAACTATTATATCATACAGACAGACAAAAGGGACCAAAACAACAGACGGGTGAATAAATACTTCAAATAATATAGTAAAGACTAATTATGTTCTGTAATTGTCAATTACTGTAATAAATGAACAAAAACAGAGCCTGATAATCACAGTGCTAAAATAAACGTGCTAAAATAACGGTACAAAATAGGGCCTGACAATCTTCAGAAATTAAAATTATATTAACATACCATTAGCATTAAATGAAAATGAATGCTAAATATGGAAAATAGGAGCTAGGTTTTTCCGTTAAAGTAAATTATTTGTTTGATAATTTTTACAATATAACAGTAACAGAATTGATTGGTTGAGCTTGATAAATGCAATCAACAATACAACTTGTGGAAACTGAAAATGGAATAAGATGACTTTACGCTTTAAAAAGGGTCCAAATAATGTTACTTCTTGGGTATCACAATTGAAACAAAAGGTTACACTTTTTGGGGTGCAGTAACATTATTAAAGGGGTCATGAATTGAGAAATCATTTTTTCTGTGAGCTTTTAATTTATAAGAGGTCATTGTACTATAAGAATATCCTTTAAGTTTCAAAACTGAAAACTTCCTCATTAGTCAAATAAAAGCTTTGATTGACACGAAACGATCGGTTTGTGCGAGAAACCGAACATTATTTATATAATTTTTACCTCTAATACACCACTATGTCCAACTTCGTTCAGCTTCCTGTTAGTGAGGTCAAAAAACGCGTTGTGATGACGGAAGTGATGTCTCGCCCATATACTTCAATGAGCGCGAGACATCACTGCCGCTGTCAGAGCGCGATCCGACCTCACTAGCCGGAAGCTGAACGCAGTTGGGCATAGTGGTGTATTAGAGGTAAAAAATTATATAAATACTGTTCGGTTTCCCACACAAACCGATTGTTTCGTGTCTTAGGACATCAATGTGTCGTCACGAGCCGCAGGGTTTAATTTGGATTTGTCTATGGAAGTTTTTTTGACTCTTATTGTTCAAGTTCCCAATCACTGCTATTGTTTGACTGACAGACTGACAGGCGGTTGCAGTTAAAAATCATAATTTGCGTTCGACTGAAGAAAAAAAGTCCTCTACATCTTGGATGCCCTGGGGGTAAGCAGATAAACATCAAATTTTCATTTTTGGGTGAACTATCCCTTTAACCTTGAGAGCGGTAATAGTAAAAACGTGCTAAAAGTTTTCGAGAGAGTAATACTTGGCTATTTCGTATGTAAAGATGTTAGCCAATCACAGCAGTGGGCCTTTACACTGAAGTCTCACAGCAGACGTCCCTTAAATCAGAGGGCTAAAATAATGGTAGGAAAAATGCCTTATATTTCTACATTATGACAATTTTTGATGTAAAAAGAACACTAACATTATACGTGCCCCCAGAAAACATTATAAAACAATAAAACAACACAATTCATGACCCCTTTAAGCAAAAAATATGTGGGACACAGCTAAATATTACATTTTTGCTCATTTAATTAACTGAACATCGATTAAGCTGATTATGTTAAAATATTAAAGATTTGATTTGTTAGATAAATCATTCATTTTACGCAAGGCTGATACCAAAATGTATGTGTTTAATATTAGCTACTTTTCACGCTAGGTTAATTTTATGTTAGATAATCATTTATCAAGCGCATCTGATAGGTCACACAACAAAAAGCATGGAATTTGTGCCTCTAACGCTTTAAAAATGGGACACCACATGACCAGCTGTGAAAAGTAATGTCACCCCTGCACAGTGATTCATGCACAGCATGCAACACACACACACACATACATACACACAAGAACAAGCAATGATCTGCTCACTCAGCAGGTAATGTGTATCTACTTAAAAACAAACAGGATCTGAGACACTGGGTGTCAGAGAAAACAGGCCGGGGACCCCTAGTGGATGGCTGGAGGAACACCACTAAACCCATCATGTGCTCCTACAAGAGAGTCACCTGTAGCTTTGAGGTCTACGGCTTCCAGGGAAGAACAGAGGACTTCATTCACAGGGTACTGACCATAACATCCCATGCATTACATCAAGCTTTTTATTCATGTATTCCCATCATGTGTCATATTACGGCATGTTATGATTCATCATAGAACATTCGTGACATTCTGTTGGTGGGACACAGACAGGCGGTGGCATGGATTGACGAGTGGCATGGTAAATGAGACGTATAGTTATGCTTCATTACCATAATTCATCACATGCTCTGTTAAGTACACATGAGAATCCTGATCCTTCACTTGAGACTCGAATGCTGTAAGTCATCGGTCTTAATTCTTCGCAAATACACAGCAAACGTACAACAAATATTTGTGCTTGCAGGAATGACAATCGAGCAGGTGAGAGAGTATGAGAGAAAACAGCAGGAGGAAACCAACTGCCAACTCAAGAGTGACATTACCTTAACAGGTAACATCTCAGAGAAGAAGCAAAATGCTGAAATTATATTTATCAGCATAGCATAAGAATGAGAATATCCATCAAAATCACAAATTTGCTTATTGAATCGTGACCTACAAATAGTGCTGAACCATACTTTTTTAAATTAATTTTCATTATAACATTTCTAGATTTCTAGATTTTCAATGTGAACTCTGTCATCTCTCACTGCCCTCTATTGGTGAATGTCTTACACTGCATAACAGCTGTTACAGTTTAGTCAGCACTGTGATGCAACTTCACTATAATATGGAAGTCATCATGACTCATCTAACAAAACTGTTGCAACATGATACGCTAAATCAGAAGCATTTGTGGTAAAAACTGATTCTTTTGTCTGCTTTTCAGACTCTGCTCCTCCAGTGCGACCCAGTTTCACTCGTTCCATCTCTGTTACGGATGAATCGTCACTGAAAAAGATGGGGGTAAAGACTGTAGCCATGCCAGACTCTTCCTCCAGCCCTTCCTCCCTCAAAAGTCCCTTGAGATTAAACTCTACCCCGGAATAAGACCCACAAGGACCACTGCCAGTACCACTTCTTGAAAAATTTGCCACAATTCTCTCGACTTGGACTTCCTCTTCTTTCCAAAACTGATAGAAAGACATTCCACGTTGTCACTCTCAGCTCTCCATTCCCACTGGACTTGCATGCTTGTGTTCATGTGAAGGTTGACATTAAAAAAAACATTTTACTAAAGAATTTTATATGTAAAAGACTCCATGGAGTGAAACTGTAGTGCCTTAATTCGCTTTTCCTCACGGACTAGCCCACATCACCAAAATGGATTGAACACACTGTCTATTCCACAGCCAATGAACATGAAGGGGACCACAGACCAACCTGAGCACACAATGGATATAAAAAGCCTCTATTGACATATGGATGAAATCAGTAGACCGGTTCAGTGAAACCCAATCATATGGATTCTGGTGATTGTGAGCAACTAGCCGAAATTTCTAGTGGGTTATGGGTTATTGACCCTGTATCAATACATTGAAGGAACCTTATTGATTTTTTAGTTGCACAGCACATGGAACATTATCAATAGTACTTTTGGTGAGAAGATTAAAGACTACAATGCAACATTATCCATTATTTGACACGGATATCACACCTGTCATTGGATACATGCCACTGGTGATATTCTGTGTTTGTAATTTTTGGCATTTGTTGAACAAACAAGTAGCCACACCCCAAACTCACATCATTGTTTAAGCCAATGTTGCTATGTCAAGCAGCTCAAACTAACAGAGAAAAGCTGAAAAGGTCACATCGTAACATTTTTTATAATACATTTTTTTAATTAAACTTTTATAATAAACTAAGGGATGCATGATACATCTATACCACACTGGGTAGGGCCAATATTACAGTTTTCTTTTAACTTATCACTCAGTATCTGCAGATATATTTTATTAATTTTTACATTCAGATCATCTTTGCCATCTATAGCTCTTTTAAAGATAAAGTAATTTAATAACACTGTTAAATGTAAGTTAGCAACTATGGCAAAACTCAAAAGTAATATCCATCTTTAATATTGTACATAATCACTAAATTCACTTGTAGCATTTAAAACAATTTCAGTTGTTATACTGTACATACTGCCACCATTCAAATAATAATAATAATATAGTAAAACAGTAATATTTATTAAAATTTAAAATTACTGTTTTTTTTATTTTATTATATTTTAAAAATAATGCAATGGCAAAACAGTCATTGCTCCAGTCTTCAGTGTCAAACGATCGTTCAGAAATCTTTTTAATATGCTGATTTGCTGCTCAAGACACATTTCTTATTATTATCAATGTTAAAAACATGCTTAATATTTCCGTGATACATTTTTTCAGGGTTCTTTGATACATAGAAAGTTCAAAAGAACAGCATTTATTTTAAATAGAAATCTTTTGTAATATTATAAAAGTCTGTCACTTTTGATCAATTTAATACATTCTTGCGGAATAACACTATCAATTTCTTGAAAAGAAAAAAAAAAAAAAATACTGACCCCAAACATTTGAATGGTATATTGTTTTATTAAAAATAAATAAATAAATAGGTTTATTTGTATTAGCCAGGTTTAACACTGCATCTCTACTTGCTTATAATTCCTCACATCTTGATGAGGTATGAGGTAAAAGACCCAAAAAAGCATCAATAAAAAGTGACTTTATAAACAAAAGTCTGAGAGCAAGCATGTTGTAAGCTTTAAGCGTTTCGAAGAACTGCATTTTTGCTGTCATCAGTACATTCACCTTTTCTCATCACATATAATTGCAAAGATCCTTGCTGCTGCTTCCTCCTTTTCCTCCAATTGCCATATTCATTCATTACTAGCTTTTTTTTCTTCTTCTTTTTATCTCTCTGACGAAGGGATGTGGAAGGCAAAGATTGAATCCATGGTTCCTGAAGTCCTCTAGTAGAGCTCAAAGGACTCCAGGCTGTTCTGCTACAGCTCTGACTCTCTCTTTCTTTCAATTTCTCAGTATCTGCATTCTCTCTCATCCTTTCCTTACTGCCCCTCCTTCACATCCCAATTTCTACTGCTCTCAGGAGAACATTTCTGATGTATAAATTTCATTAGAAGAAAGCTTCTAAGGCAGTACCACTAGTGCAGACAGATTAAAAGATCAGTTCTCTCTATCAGAATAGAATAAACAGCACAATGGAATAAAATGCTTTAAATCATAGAACCTACACAATAATCATGTCATGTAAATGCTAGTAATATTGTGCATGATTCGATTTGTATGGACTTCTTTTTTATTATATTATTATGGGGGGTTTCCATCATTTTAAAGCCGGATAGCCTCCAATACTCATTCATTTTATTTCATTATATTGAAAATAGTAGCTATTTGATGTCAAAAATTTACATTTTGCATTTCACAAAGTAAAAGTATCAACATCATATCTAGCATGAATCTGACAGCCCATATTATCTCAAAGTGATAAACTGCGTTGAAATACAGAATATCCATCTGCATCGGTTTCACAACCATTAAAGGATTAGTTCACTTTAAAATAAAAATTTCCCCAAGCTTTACTCACCCTCAAGCCATCCTAGGTGTATATGTAGGGCCCTATAATTTACACAATCATAGAATCGCGGAATCCATTCATAAAAACCGAATTTACTATATAACACAGAATGTCACAGAATTTGTCAAATTTTTGATGAATGAATTAAAAGCAGGTCAGTACACTTAAATTAAATTGTGATATAGACTAGTGTCTGTGAATATTAAACTGCAAAAAGACTATTTAAACATGAATCCTGCATGCCTGTGTGACTCTGAAATGAATGATGCGGAAGCGCGGTTTCATTTACCTCACACACACTCGCTCGGGAGCGCACGCACGCTGAAGCACATGCGACGCTCCCGGTGTTTTCGTCCTCTGTCGCCTCACTATATGAACGCAGGAATTCATCTCCAGAGCTACTCTGAAAGTCACTTCATCAGCATTTAACCGCTTCGTTTGAGAAAAACCACCGTCATAAACACAGAGAAACTCAAAACTCTAGGCAAACCGTCAAAATAAAAGTTTGATTTAACTTGACAGAAACATATTACTGTTGTACAGTAGAATTTAGATAAATTAATTTAACAATAATTGTTTAAAAATATATTTTAATAATTTATCTGTTTCTTCCATGTTTTGATTTTAACAGTAAAGCTCTGGGGTCTCATTTATAAAACTGTGCGTAGGATCTCTACTAAAAGTGTACGTACACGCAAAAGCTAGATTCAGCGTACAAACAAAAAAAATCTGATTTATAAAACCATGTGTACACCAGAACCTGCACACAAATCCCTTTATAAATCCCAGTCAGCGGAAGATTGTGTGTACGTCCATCTCCACCCTTTCTCCTCCCCGACATCACCATATATGGAGCTTATGTCGCCTAGTTTTAATATGCATAACCTCATCTGCATATCATTTCCATACATATTCCCATCCACGTGACACCACGGTTAACACCGTCAAAGGTACAAGACATTGGAAAATATTAGATATGGACTATAAATGCCATTTGTGCCGCACATTATATTGATAAAGATCATCCAATATCCTCTTTATGTTTTAGAATAAATATATCAAAATTGTATAAAATACTTCAGATAAAGGTTTTAGGATAGAGTTGATTCATTCATTTCCATTGGCCAGATAGTATTGTAATAGTTTTAAACCATTCAAATCAAATGTATGCAGTTTTGCTGATGAGGTGAACATATCTTTTAGGAAGTTTATAGGCTATTTTTAGTGGAAACAGATCGGACTACTTATTTATTGCAGTGTAAATACAATTGTCTGACTCGGCGCGTCACTGACAGAGTATTTTAAAAAGAAAACATGCAAATCTTACCATTTTCCTCAAATTATATCCTTCAAATACAGTGGTAACTGTTTGAAGATCCTTCACATGACATCAACACCTCCTGCAGCTGCGGTTATACAGTAAGATATTATCATTTGACCTATTCAAACTGGACAACGGACCGTTTGACCACTGAATCCAGCAGTGTCTTCCATAATATCTAAGTTAAGTGTGCGTCACTGATCGTCATTCTCGAAAAAATATTTTGTCATAACATCTGCAGTTTAGTTTAAAGAGGAATTATTGTGCTCCCAGCGCTCCTCGCTGTCATTAAAACAGTGTCACTGGAAAAGTGATCGAAAGTAGCACATCTGTTATCTCAATTCATATCAGTTTTGTCTCCAGAATGTGCGTACGCACGGCTCAAAGTTTGGTTTTAAAGTGTTTTTTTTTTTTTTTTTAAAGGTGCGCACATTCTCCCGTCAAGTTTGTTTTTATAGATCACAACCTTTGCGTGGGAACTGGCGTACGCACGTTTCCAGCCTTGTTTTGTGCGTACGCAAGCTTTATAAATGAGACCCCTGGTGTGCAGCACATTGTTTGACAAAAAAAAGTTTAATTTCATGATTAAAAGATCAATTAAATGGTATGCGTTCATTTGATTGCCAGAAAAATGTAAATACACAACAGAACTTCAGAAAAAAAAAAAAAATCATAAAAATATATTTTTTTAATTAATAAATATTGTTGTTTTTAAGAATTCAATTAATTAGACATGCTTTTTGATTATTAAAATGGAATTAAACCATTAAAATGGAATCCAGAAAACAGAATTTGGTAAAAATAAAATTTGAGGGGAAAGAATAAAACATTTATCATAGGGCCCTAAAAAAAAATGTAATTTTTTTTTTTTTTTTTGTTAAACTTTTATTAAATTGTTGGTAAATTGGACAAGATTCATTATTTCAATTAATTAGACATGCTTTTTGATTACTAAAATTTAATTTAACCATTAAAATGGAGTCAAAAAATAAATAAAATGGAAAAAAGCGGAATCCAGAAAAATTAAAAGGGAAAAAACGGAATTTGGGAAAAAATAAAACGGATTTCATAGGGCCCAATGACTTTCTTCTTTCTGACGATCACAATCCGAGTATATTATATTAATATTAATATATGATTATTATATTAATAAATATCCTGACCCATCTAAGTTTTATATTGGCAGTGAACGGGACCAACGAGTATGAAGCTCAAGAATGTGCATCTGTCCATCATAAACGTACTCCACACGGATCCGGGGGGTTAATAAAGGCCTTCAGAAGCGAAGCGAAGTGAAGCGTTTTTTTTATGGAAAAAATATCCATATTTACAAGTTATAAAGCAAAATAACTAGCTTCCGCCAGACCGCCTTCCATATTCAACTTACAGAGAAAGTGTAAAAATCTTGCAGTTCAAAACGCTTATGCAATGCCCTACGCCTTCCGTATTCAAATTGTCTGAAAAATATCCATATTTAACAAGTTATAAAGTAAAATATCTAGCCTCTGACAGACTTCTGTATTCAACTTACGAAAAAAGGCGGTCTGGCAGAATCTAGATATTTTACTTTATAACTTGTTAAATATGGATATTTTTCTTACACAAACACATCACAGAAGGCCTTTATTATAGCCTGGAGTGGAGTACGTTTATGATGGATGGATGCACTTTCTTGAACTCGTTGGTCCAGTCGTTCACTGCCATTATAAAGCTTGGATGCGTCAGGATGTTTATTAATATAACTCTGATTGTGTTCATCAGAAAGAAGAAAGTCATATGCACCTAGGATGGCTTGAGGGTGAGTAAAGCTTGGGGTAATTTTCATTTAAAAGGGAACTAATCCTTTAAATGTCAGACTTAACTGACAAAGATAACATCACTCATTTTCTCATAGAATTCGCTGTAACTGCGAACTAGATCAATAGAGCAGATCTGTTAATCTTGTACCAGCTGCTTAAAAGACAGACTGACCCAAGCCTTGCAAACTAACCCAGATACCGATGCCTTTATTGCCTGTCTCTAATCATTATTATCATCATAAAAAAGTATAGGTGGGTTAAAAAGATCTCAAGGGTAATTTATGAGCAGTAATTATATTGCTGGAGCCACCCCTAGCCGACACACACGGGTACACGCACAAGCATCCTCTCATGCAAGCAAATGTAGAGAGTTACACATGCACGCACATACTCCCCCAAGAGGGTGGGAATGTTTGGGAGGCATTCATTGAAATTCAGGCCCTAAACATAGCAATCAGCACAACCATAAAGGACCCAAATTTAATTGGCCCACCCAGCCCATTAATTACATAGCCAGAACTGCACTACAACGCAGCATATGTTGCCTAATAAAGCCCAATGGATCTTAATAGAGATGTATTATTGATTCGCAAAGGTGGAATTACACTTTTCCATACAAGCAGAGAACCTAAAAGCATACAATGCGATAATTATATACTCACACACACATATTAACATAAGCTTGCACACACATAGCCTTGAGTGTTGTCATGGACACAAACAAGGGTAGAAAATGAATTGTTAGTATGGTCATTATATGGACATTATGTGAGTGCACACACAAAAACACACAGGGCGTGACATACAAGGGTCATCATATGCCATTACGTAATGAAGCTTCACCAACAAGCAGCCAAAAAGCCTCTCCACCCTAAACATGGCCATAATAGTAATGAGATCCTAATCAGGAAACCAGGGAATCTCCACAATTTTCATGAAATCAGCTTCTATTAAAACATCAGATAGCCACCAGCAAATGTTGTGATAGATGATAGATAGATAGATAGATAGATGGACCTGCCTTAGGCATGCTGTCGAAGCTTTTTCCTACTCCATGACCAGGACGTACCTTTATGGGTGATTTGTTGAAGAAGTGTTTAAGAGGTTTGACATAACTACAATCAATATCAATTATTAGACACGCCCACTGTTTCCAAGACCCCGCCCTTAAAAAATACCTGTGAAATCGTTGACAGCGATTAAACCGATTAAAACCGCTGGAGGCCGCGGGGAATCGTTAACTCTCATCGAAAATGAACAATGTCCAATTGACATGTCAGTGCAAATCACTGTCAGAGTGAACTGACACGCTCTTAGCTTTCTGCTCCCATACTTAACGGCTCTGGGGTGACCGTGGGCGTACAAAATGATTGACAGGTGGCGCGGCCATTGGTATCATGCGAATTATATGAATATTTATTTTATTTTATTTTGTTGTTTACAGATAACTAACTAAATAAATAAATACAATAATAGGAAAATAAATCAAATTCCGATCTCTATGGATTAGATTCCTCGTGAGTGCTCAACCAATGATGCACTGGAGCTATGAAAGGACCGCCTACCTCATTTACATGTTGCACACGAAGAGAAAAAAGAAAATGTATAAACAAATAAATCTGGAAATAAAAACATGTGGGAATAATAAATTTTTATTTATTTGTTTGTTTTCCTGTAGGTTTGGTCCTCCATATACAGAACCTTACACACCTAGAGAGGTGTGATATTGCATGACAGTTTTCCATAAAAAGTGACACATTTACATAAAAAAATGGCTTACAACAGCTTAATTATTGAATGAATTATTAAATAATTGTTCAATAATTAGTCTATAGTTCATTAATTCAGTTACATCATTAATTACAACAACAACAAAATTCCATTTTCCAAAAAATTCAAAATATGGAGCACACACTTTATCGAATATTGAGTAAACCTGGTTGCAAATTTAAATTGGCAATGCATTGCTGTTCATTCATATAATCTTGTAACACCTCCCATAGGATACAAATGGCCCTGAAGCGCTTTTCCGATGTACAGATTCTCCGATAAGTCAGGGCCCTCGTGGAAAAAAACAGAATGGCTGACCTTCAGTAGATGGGGGAGATGGTCGACTGTGCGTTTATGAATATTTATTAGCCGGGATGGGTGAGACCTCCCTGTGGGCTTAATGCCGCAGCTCATATCAAAAGTTTCATTACTATAAAACTAAAAATTACTAGCAACAAAAACCAGAGACATCGAAAGTACATGGGCAAAGGGGAAACAGAGAAAAAGAAAGAGAAAAGACAGAGAGAGAGATGAAGTGGCAGAGTTGTATCAGTGATGTAGTGTGATAGGGCTCTTGACCCTAATCTCAGATTTTCTTGTTTAATTGAGGTTGTAATTACTCTTTCTCTCTCTCTCTCTCTCTCTCTCACTCTCTCCCGCCATGCTGTTCAGATTGTTATCTACATACTGAAAGAGCTTATAATCACTAACTCAAGAGGCACATCTCCTGAGACTTAGAGAGCCCTCACACTTTCTCTCCTCCTCTCTCTACTCTAAAGAGTCTTTTATACCTCTTCTCTCGACTCTATCCCTCCTTTCCTCTCTGTCTGACCTACAAATTCATACCCCCGTCTCCACTGCACTTTATTGCATTCAAACACCATCCATTACATCATTTCAGAGCTTAAAAAAGCTTAATCATATTAAACATGACTTCGCTTAAATGAGTGTTAAGTCCTTGACTGTGGATCAGAACATTTCAATTGGAATACAACAACTCTATCAGAATAAACAGCCTCGTGCTGAATGGAACTGATCGGCTGACAGAAGGAGAGATTTAAAGCTGAATTGACCTTGTATGCTTGGCCGAGTTGACATATGTAAGGTAATGATGTGTTGGTCATTATGTAATCATTTTCTCTGGGTTCATTTGGCCCCCACGGTTCCACCTGTTCAAACAGGCATCCAGCAGGGACAACAGATACACCACAATGTGTTTCTACTCAGCTAACGCTCAAACACTGACACACCGCTCGCATGCGTGCGCCTGCTTCATATGTTGACCTCTACTCTAGTAATTCGCTGTGCTTCGGACAAAAAAAAGGACAAAGTGAAAGCAGGAAGGACAGGTCAGGTGCATCATGCTGTCACACAGCTGTAACCACTTGTAGGTAATTCCAGTCTCATTTATTTCCAGATTCAATGTCACACCAATATATCAATGTCTTGCTTTTCTTTTTTTGGATATAGGCAGGCTCTTATGGTTTATTGTAGGTTCCACAGCATTGTTCACTTACACCTTGGCATAAATGGCTTGGAATAGCAACAACAAAATAGATTCGATTAATCTGAATGTTTATTGCCGCTGTAGGAGTTTCAATTTACATGACAAATAGCCATATAACAACATAGCCAACCCATTAAAGTGAGTTAAGTGTGATTTCTATAACTTCATTTTAAATTCATTTTAAACTGTGTGATATAAATCATATCACTAACTGACTATAATCTGAATCTGGAGACCTGGTTGGTGATGAAAACTGAGAGCTTGGAGTAAACAGGTGTAGAGTTTGATTTTTCTTGCTGGCCAATGATGACATAGAGCTTATGTGTTTTTATTTTTTCCAATTATTTTCTCCATTTCCTCTTATTTTGACAGCATGTGCGTTTTTGTTATTGGATTCATAAGCCATCCAGCCACTGTAGAAATAATAGTAAAATACTGACATATCATATTAAGATTATTTTATTTCTATAGTTTGTTCATCTGTAATGTGGTGAAAGGGTGAGTTACACCGTCAGTTTAACTAATTAGAAATAAGCAACAGAGTTGAAATCACTATTATACATAACCACCATCCTCCTGAGGTGAGGTGACAGATTTAATGTAGGCTTTTACTCACTTATAAACCTTGATCAGTGAACATAATAGTTGATCAGCCGAACTTGAATAACACAGAACAAACCACTTCCGGAAACTCAAACGTGCTGCGTGACCTATGGGGTTCATTCTTGTGAGTTACACAGCATGTTTGAGCCTCCGGAAGAGGTTTGTTCTTGTGTGTTATTCAAGTATGGTTGAGAATCTGTTTATGTTCGCTGATCAATGCTTATGTGAATAAAAGCCTAAATTAAATCTGTTCATCTTAAAAAGCAATCAAGTCTCTTTAGAAAATTTGGACTCATATGGATTAGTTTTACAAGCTCTTTATGAACTTTTTAAAGTGACAAAGTTGCAAAGGCAGTCAATGGAGGGACAGAAAGCTCTTAGATTTCATCAAAAACATCTTAATTGTGTTCTGAAGATGAACGAAGGTCTTACAGGTTTGGAATGACATGAGGGTGAGTAATAAATGACAGAAATTTCATATTGGGGTGGACTAATAGTATGGGTAAACCCAGCCTGATCTGCCGGCGATTTGATTTTGCCCGGCAACTCAGTCTGGAAACCCGTGCATTCATTTCTGCTGCGCTGTTACACTTTTGCGGGAACCAATCACAGACTGGCTTATCCACCTTGTTCGCTATTGGCGGGCATAACACGATGACGATAGAGAAGCGACGGCAAGCATCTTTCAAACTCTATCTGATCTACCCATAGACAGTAAAAGAAATGGACACATCGACCCCATTGGAACTCAATTGAGACAAGTGAAGCCCATTTTTAGCGATTTTTAGCACTTCCATTTCTGATGCGCAGACTCAAACTAAGCTTGATGACGTCAGCAACCTGTCTGACAGATGTAAATCTTCTAGTAGCTGTGCATACAAACTGCCATCGTTAATCTTGCAGAGACGGCGAGCTTGAGCGGGGAGTTCTTTGGCGTGAGTGAGCAGGAGTAAATATTCTGATTAATTATTTTGTATAGTATTTTAAAATGTAACACCAGTACGCCATATTAAGTTAATGCATAATACTGCCTGCGAGCTTCTCCTCCTGTCTGTACGGTAATTTCTCTACTGTGCGACAGAGTCGAGTGGTTATGACGCAATCGTTAGCCTATTTTTACAAAAACTGTTTCTACGGGGCCATAATGTAACATAGAAGGTAATGGAGCCCTTTATACATTGTCATGTATCTTTAGAAATAAATAATGGACAAATGGAGTCTTTAAACGCCTCAGATGTAAAGTTATTCGCTGTCAAAGTGTCGCCAAAATGAATGGGAGTCAATGGGATGCTAACGCAAGTGAAGTTCGGCTACAAGATGGCGGTACGCGGCCGACTTCAACTTCCGGTCGACGTACTTGGGCACTGGATCTACCCGTCACTTCAATATAACAATGCACAATCACAGTGACGCCGATTGTGTTAAGCATTTACCTTATCTGAGAGAAATGTAGCAGAGCGCTGATCCGACAGTCTCTTCATAGGAAGATTACAAACGGCGATTGATGACACACGACGATTCTCTGCTGTTGTTTTGGTGGTTTGCTTCACGATGTGAGTACAGGACTCTTTTACTTCAATGCCCCTTGATGGTAGACAATATTTTTATTATTTGCTCTATATTTCGTCTCCCTGCTTCTTGAATCTCGCGCTGCCTGAACTGACTGGAATTCTTTTTGGTTGTCATGACAATGACGTAGTTTAGGGCGGCTATATTCCGCGTTCATTTACACTGAACCAGAACAGTATCAGAGTCACCTTTTAAACTCTCGACGATGCTGAATGACTTCTTTAGTTGGCAAACAAATTGCTCGAGTGGGTGTAAATACCACTCACTTTCATGTTTTTTTTTTTTTGTTTTTTTTTGCACAACCTGAAAAAATCGCTCGATGCCATTGCTGCTTCTGCAAACCGCGGATCAATGCTGCTCTGCAAAGTACGTCACCCGGATCGTTGATCTGATTGGTTGAAGGACTATCCCATTGCGTGACTAATGCTCGTTGATCACGCCTCTTGTGCAGTAGGAAATACATAGTAAACTCCCCAGACCAATGTTCAATTTTAAATTGAGCTTGGTCTGGTGATAGCCAGACTAGTGGACTAATTCTTTAATGACAAAATCTGAATCAGCAGGTTTTCTTGTTTAATTTGATATATAACAAACATGAAATCTTTTCATTAGTATCCAAAGTTTTTGGTCAGTATGATATATATTTTTTTAATTTAAGAAATTAATACTTTTATTCAGCAAGGGTGCATTAAATTAATCATAAGTGATGACACAAAAGATTTCTATTTCAAATAAATGCTGTTATTTGGAACTTTCTATTTAAAAATCAAATGGATCATGTTTTCAACAAAAATATTAAAAAATAACTTTTTTCAACATTGATAATCTTTAGAAATGTAACTTGAGTAGAAAATCAGCATATTATAATTATTTCTAAAGGATCATGTGACACTGAAGACTGGAGTAATGATGCTGTAAATTCAGCTTTACCATCACAGGAATAAATTATATTTTAAAATATATTAGGGTAATTAATACTAAATTTAGTTGGTCAAAAATACAGTAAAACAGTTAATACTGTGAAATACTTAAAAAAAAAACAAAAAAAAAAAAACAAATGGAACAAATAAATGCAGCCTTGGTGAGGATAAGAGACTTCTTTAAAAACAAAATCTTACTGGCCAAGCTTTTGAATGGTATATGTAAAAAAAAAAAACACACACACAAATATCATGTCTGACCAGACTTCTATACTTCTGACTTCTGGACTGTTCTGTGTATACCAGACTCAGAGGTAGAGAGACAGGTTTTTATTTGCAGCAATGCAGTAACAGGAAGATGTAGAGAAGTACACAGTTTATGGCAGGTAGTAAAGTAGCAAAAGTAGCAGGAGATTAATGATTAATAGCTGTGATGCAGGTTTGATTGGAGATCGTGGATGACCATGCAGGAGATTGTGGAAGCACACACACCTCAACAGATGTGAGTAGCAGGTAAATAACACGTAATACCATATCTTACAGGTGAGGATAGGGAATGCTGAAGCAAGGAGAGTAGTAGAAACTTCGCTAGGAATCGCTGGAGGCAAGCATACAGGTAGTAGTCTGTATGGGACCAGACTATGGCTGTGTCCCAATTCAAAGGCTGCATCCTTCGAAGGACTCAGACTTCAAAGGCCACGTCTTCGAAGGCTGCAAAGGTCAGACTGAGCATTGTTAAATGGGACAGTCTAGCCTACAGAGGACTGTTGTTGTCACCTAGGAACTGTAACAGATGCCGTTGATGAGCGGCAGAAATGTTTGTACTGGACTTTTTAAAAAGTTATATTCAACTGCCTAAAAACAAAACAGGGTTCACAACCTGTCTAAATGTGTTCCCCTTGATCCATATATCTACACAATAAAGAGTATAAACCATATATAATCACATCTTGGCAAGATACAAGTCAACATTTCAACTGCTTTAAAGTTTTTTTTTTCATATCATTAGATATTTCAGAAATCCAATACTTAGATTTACAAGTGTAATTTGGCAATTTCTCTAAAAAAAATCCTGCCATCACTGGTGCGCAATGAATTCTGGGATAGGCAGTGAATCTTTCATTTCATTGGAAATGAAGGACATATTTGGAGGCCGCATGTAAAGGAGCCTTCGAAAAAGGACAGCATTCAATGCACAGTGGTGATTGGCCTTCAAATGCAGCCTTTGAAGGACGCAGCCTCTGAATTGGGACGGAGCTAATGAGTGTTTGAGGTGAGTGCTTATATGCCAGAGGTGTGCTGATGAGGTGCAGGTGATGGCTGAGTGAGTGTAGGTGAGGAACAGGAGACACTTACATCCCTCCCCCTCCAGAAATCTTTAGAGAAGCTGCAGAAGTGTGCATGGCTCACAAGATGCCAGTAGCCATCACAGAAAGTTCAGACAACAATGATAAAAACTCTAGGATCTCCTGATTCTGATGAAGATTTCTGGGCTCAGTATAGTGCCGTGACCACAGTAGTGCCCCAATTAAAGGATATGGGGAATTCAGAACGGAGCTCCAGGACAGGAGCAGGCTCTGGTTGAAACTCTGGAGCCGGAGTGGATTCCTGGGCAGGAGTGACACTAGAACTTGGGTTCATGGGCTGGAGCGGACTCTAGACAGGGTGAAACTACAGGATTGACTTCACTGGCCCATATGAGGGGACTTGGTAAGGTCTCACTAGCCGTGACAGGAGCATTCGAGTGTAGAGAAACGAAGCCCTCTCATCGCCACCCATACTGACATTATTGGAGGGTCTGCCAACTTGGAAATCAGATCTATACTTGCAGAAATAGCCTTCCCGGACCTGGGTATGGAAACCCTGAAAGAGACTCTTGAGCTTGCTTGCGTGAGTGAAGATGGTGCATGAATTAGGAGGAGTTCGAGACAGGAGGTGTTTCGGTGGCGATGACCACTGGCACCTGGAGGACATGAGTTGTCAAGGGTGGTTGTGACTGAGGGGAAACATATTCAATGTATCATTACAGGGAACACATGCTAGCTGCCGCTGGTATTTGTAGAAAAAGATGATTATCCTTTCCACTCCAGAAGACTGACTTCAGGGTATCATCGTTCCAAGGCTCCAGATGAGAGAGCTCAAGGAACTCCTCTACATAATCCTCTAGCAGGCGGCCATCTTGGGAAAGAGACAGAAGCAGGTCAGCTGGGTGAACTGGATACAATGCTTCATGGTTCTTAAATGGAGAGGAGCTTGCTGGATTCATTCTGTGTTGGCCTGGTCTTCTGTGAGGGAATATACCAGACTCAGATGCAGAGAGACCTGTGAGTTTTTATTTGCAGCAATGCAGTAATAGGAAGATGCAGATAAGTAAATAGTCTATGGCAGGTAGAACCCACAGAGTTACAGAAATGTTTTAAACCAGCCCCCAGCCTCCCCAATGTGTGTTTATCAGTGTCTGAGAAGGTCAGGGCAGTTCATTCCCCCATGGGCTGCTTCTTTACAATGGTGCTGATGAGTCATCAAACCTGAGAGGAACTGAGTGCAGCTGATTAGAAATGTAATTGCTTTGGGGTTTCCAGCACTGTGCTAATTGGTTATTATAACTAACCGATCAATTCTTTAATGTTTAGTGGCTGATTTATAAATTGACTCTCTGGGACTATTGACCATTAGGGAAGATGGAGACACCTCAAACTCAAACATGGCCTGTAGACAGTTGCTGTATAACATGACGATTAAACATTATTGCACTTTCTTTGAAAATGGCAGTATGTGAGGTGGTTGTGAAGTGGTGGCAGATCAGATGGCAACTTTCATTTACATAATACATGCATGATGAGCTCTTGAATATATAATTGTATCTATTTATCACCTGGAATGCAGCCTGTTTATTCATAACCCTATCCAAAAACAGCACCGTTAAGTCTGCCCTTAATTTGGACATATATTAATGAGAAAATTGAAAAAATAAATAGAAGTGAGGTTTCTATGTATATGGACATTCCTTGATTTAACATTTTAACTAACCGTTCAGTATAATAAAGGGGTACATGGACTCTGCTTATGGGAGGCACTGAAGAGCACTGTAAGAAAAGAAAAGAAAAGAAAATACATAGAAAAATGGAAAAGATACTGGTCATTTTCTGCCAGGACATTTCTTTTAACCCAAAACACAACACACAAAACCTGTGAAAAATCAATAGGGAAAATTCCTTTATATTAACAAAGTACTCTGGACCCAATTTTTATAGATATTTTGAGTGTAAAACTACTCTTCATTTCAAATCACTCCATGCCTTCCTAAGATACTGCTGAGGCAACTTGTTTTAGGTCTAAAATAGGCAAAGTTGTAACAAAGAAATCATCAAAATCACACTAGACCACCGAGTAATAAATAAAAGTCTCCAGTTCCCAGCAGGAACTTCTCACATAGTACTGATGTGTGGTCTGTCTTCAGTGTGTAATGGAGTGAATACGACTCAAGTTGTAAAAATTATGATCGGTCAAGGTAAGAGAATCTAAAGGGATCAATAAAAGCTCAGGCAAGCAGCATGGATCATGAGCTCCTCTAACTCATGGTCTCTCTCTTTCTCTCTCTCACACACACACAGACATATGAAACAGACATTGACTGATTGATATACTAACATTTTTTATGTTTACTGGGTCAGTCTCACTAACTCAGAGGTTGTCAACCTTGGACCCATGATTATTATAAGCACACGGCACTTTACATGCTAAAGGTCTCCCACTTTAAATGCTAAAGCTCTTTAAAGCAGGATGGATTTTGATTAGCTGTCAATGATTTTTATCATTCATAAGCTAGAAAAAAAGTTTAAATGATTGCAATGATATTGTTTCCTATGCCGTTATCATACTTGATGTGAACGGGCCTTTTCAGTCAACACTGTTAAGAACCCCCCAGAAAAAAAAAAAAAAAAAAAAAAAAAAATTTTTTAAAAAATAACTGAAGATATTTCATGTAATAAAACTTATTTTAAAAAATATTTCATGGTTAGAATATAATGTGTACCATAGAGGGTTAAATTACCATTTAAATTTGGCTTCATTGGCCCACTACTGTATTGCACAGAGAGAGATTTATCTGGTTTTACAGAAAAGCAAATCAACCAAAAATTATACAAGGTTTCTTTTGGAAATATGTATAACACTTTACAATAGGTCTCATTTGTTAACATTAGTTTAATGTATTACCTAACATGAACTAACAATGAGCAATACAGTTGTAACAGTATTTATTAATCTTTGTTAATGTCAGATAACAAAAATATAGTCGTTCATTGTTTGTTCATGTTAGTTCACAGTGCATTAACTAATGTTACAACTTTTGATTTTAATAATTATATGAGTAAATGTTGAAATTAACATTTAACTAACATTAATAAATGCTGTAGAAGTATTGTTCGATCTCAGTTCATGTGAACTAGTTAACATGTTAAGTAGTTAACTAGTGTTAATCAATGAAACCTTATTGTAAGGTGTTATCATATACTTTCCTGGACCCCTACTTGAAAACCATGCTTCAAGTGTCTGATCACACTCTGTTGCTCCAAATCCATGCAATTAAACGCTCCTTCCGCTCGTGCGCCTGAGAGGTTGATCAGGGTCAGTGTAGTGAGCGATCGAACAAACCTGACCTTCTTTCGCTGTTCTAATCACCCACAGCAAGTCCCAGCGGATCTACGTGGCGGAAGAACGGAAATGCAAAAACGCGTACAGAGACTCTACCTCTACTCTACTCGGCTGCTTTACACATGAAATGTACCTTTTAGCGGTTAACTTCCATGAAGCGGGAGTAAAACTCAGCACCAAGCAAAAAAGCACGTTATCCGTGACAGTATAAGTCATTATACGGAAACTCATTACATACCGTTCACGTGAGCAGAGCGTTAAATCGCTGGATTGGCTCGAGCGAGGCCTTGAGTGTGGAGACGGATGAATGCATGCTTGATTTATGTTGGATTTGATGGTTATCTTCGTTTTACACAGTTCACATATTTAAGAACCTTTTTATCTCTCTGAACATCCTACTTTTCAAAAAATCTGTGAAATGCAGCACATAAAAAAAAAATCCCTGTGCTATTCATCTTAATTTTCCTGAGTAGGCCTATGTCAGATTGAATTTGTTGGTAATTGCAAGAGGTGTTTCCATGTTGTGAAATTTGCAGTAGGCTAAGCCTTCTATTTCAACATTCATTTGTAAAGTCACTATTGTAGGTTCATTTTCAGACATTTACATATTTCACAAGCATTAAGGGATATGTCCACTTCACATCAGTTGTTTATTTGGTGATAATATCTGAAAGCTACATTATCCTGAATGTTACAAGGCTATATAATTTCATGGACATGAAATCATGAATTGATTTGAAATGATCTTACTTGTGTAGAGCTTAAACCCTGCCTGCAGGGATGCACAACTCCGGTCCTGGAGGACCAGTGTCCTGCAGAGTTTATCTCCATCCCTGATAAAAACTCACTTGCCTATAACTTTCTACTAATCCTAAAGACCTTGATTAGCTGGTTCAGTTGTGTTTGATTAGGGTTGGAGCTAAACTCTGCTGGACACTGGCCCTCCAGGATCGGAGTTGTCCATCCCTGGCTTAAAGGGTTAGTTCACCTAAAAATGAAAATGATCACTTATCACTTTCAAATGCCCAGAAAGCTACTAAAGACATATTTAAAACAGTTCATGTGACTACAGGTTCAACCTTAATGTTATGAAGTGATGACAACACTTAACGACTTTATTCAACAATATCTAGTGATAGGCGATTTCAAAACACTGCTTCATGAAGCTTTATGAATCTTTTGTTTCTAATCAGTATTTCGGAGCATGTATCAAACTGCCAAAGTCACGCCCCCCAGTGGGGAACCATTGAAATTTCGAAACACATATTATGTAACACAGCCTCGTTTACTGAAATCATGTGACTTTGGCAGTTTGATACAGGCTCTGAACCACTGATTCAAAACAAAAGATTTGTAAAGCTTCGAAGCTTCATGAAGCAGAGTTTTGAAATCGCTCATCATTAGATATTGTTGAATAAAGTCGTCATTTTGGGGTTTTTTTGCACACAAAAAGTTTTCTTGTTGCTTCTTAACATTAAAGTTGAACCACTGTAGTCACATGAACTGTTTGAAATATGTCTTTAGTAGCTTTCTGGGCATCGAAAGAGTTAATTGTCTTGCTGGCAATGGAGACTTCACGTAGCCATCGGATTTTATGAAAAATATCTTAATTTGTGTTCCGAAGATGAACGGGAGTCTTACGGGTGTGGAACGATGTGAGGGTGAGTAATAAATGACAGAATTTTCATTTTTGGGTGAACTAACCCTTTAAAGCTTCCACTAAAGAAAAAAGTCCATTACAAAATAGAAAAAAATGGCCTACCAATAAGTTAAACACTGCAAGACTATTTGCTATCATCTAAATTTTTTTCAAAAATTTTAAATACTGCTGTTTTTATTTCAAACGATGGTTATAGAAACCATTGTGAGTCACAATGTAGCAGCAATGAACTAGTTGTATTGGTATGAAAGTGCAAGACAGTGGAGTGATCTAGTTAAGCAGTGATCGTACAAAAAATTTCACCATGATTAACCAAACAAATATAAGTATTCCAGAAAGCTGTGTAAAAAATTAATGATCTAAAACTATAATAATAATAAAGAAATCTATATGCTGTAATGCAGAGCAATGCATATTATAACAGAATAAACAATATTCATGAATCCAAAAGAGGACACATATTCTTACCTATAATAAATCATAATATTTTGCCAATGTCCCTTATAAGCTGCCGCCAATTTGACATATTTTCTTTGATCAAGATGTGTATTGAATTTGTCACATTGTGTTAGTGAGCTCACAGCCCGTATCAAACATTTTGAGCGATCTTATTAACACATTCAAGTAATTAAAGCACAGAGAAGCTGAAATTCTGCTTTGCAAAAGGTAGCAATGATGAATAATGCATGGTTGTGTAAACTGTATTTATTAGGATCACTGAATAGTTAATCAGTTGGTCTGAATTAATGTGATTGGTGTGCAGTGTGTTTCAAATCTGAAAGCAGATCTTTTCATAAGGGTTGCCTGATGTATATATTTACTTTCTACCATCCAGCATTTTCAAAAGCCATCTCTGCTTAGATGATTAACAGTGTAGTTTAACACTAACCATGATCTAACAGAAAGGCAATCAAGCTCCTGCTAAGTTCTAACCATCTACAAATGTAGACTTGAAATGTTGGAAATTAAATTAACTTCACAGAGGCTCAACCCACTTCCAACAGGAGCGAAGGCGGCTAGACTGAAAAGGTGTGCGAAGAATTTATTGCTGACACCGCACTACAGGAACATTATGGTCAGTGAAATGATGCAGTGAGGCAGCCTAAGGAAGAAAATGAAAGCATAGTGATCACCATGATTGCTTAGAGTAATTTCGCACAAGATATTCTAAATTTACCAAACGTATTTAATAATAAAACTTAAAGGAACACTCCACTTTTTTTTGAAAATATGCTCATTTTCCAACTCCCCTAGAGTTAAACAGTTGAGTTTTACCGTTTTCTAGTCCATTCAGCCGATCTCCGGGTCTGGCGATACCACTTTTAGCATAGCTTAGCATAGTTCATTGAATCTGATTAGACTGTTAGCATCTCGCTCAAAAATGATCAAAGAGTTTTTATATTTTTCCTATTTAAAACTTGACTCTTCTGTAGTTGTGTCGTGTACTAAGACGAACGGAAATTGAAAAGTTGCAATTTTCTAGGCCGATATGGCTAGGAACTATACTCTCATTTAAGTGTAATAATCAAGGAACTTTGTGCAATGATATTACGCACCGTCTCTCACAAATGTCTCCATGGTTGCAAGGCACGCTACCTGTGCAAGCAGGGGGTCACAGGCACTGCGTTATATCATTGCACTGCTGCAGCCATGGTACGGCAGCAAAGTTCCTTGAATGTTACGCTGGAATGAGAGTATAGTTCCTAGCCATATCGGCCTAGAAAATTGCAACTTTTTATTTTCCGTCGGTCTTGTTTCACAATGTAACTACAGAAGAGTCAAGTTTTAAATAGGAAAAATATCAAAACCCTTTGATCATTTTTGAGCGAGATGCTAACGGTCTAATCAGATTCAATGAACTATGCTAAGCTATGCTAAAAGTGTTACCGCCAGACCCCGAGATTGGCTGAATGGGTTTGAAAATGGTAAAACTCAACTGTTTAACTCTAGGGGAGTTGGAAAATGAGCCTATTTCCAAAAAAAGTGGAGTGTTCCTTTAAAAAATGTATGTAAATACTGAGCTCATCAGTATAACAAAATAAAAATGTGACAAAAAAATCTTAAAAACAAAGAAAGAAACAGACACCGGTGGGAAAATCAATTAAGACTTTAATTTTACTATTTTAAGTTTACTATAGGACTTTAATGTGGATAGTTGACAGAGTTTAAATAAATTACTCGATAAATATATCAGTGAACATATCTGATTAAACACTTGATATGTTTGCTTTTTGTTGGTTGGTTAATTGGTCATTGATTTATTTAGACATGTGGCTTAAAAGAAACAATAGTTGTGTTTAGAAGGGTTACATAAATAATTAAAAAAAAAATAATCATTTGAGAACCAACAATGTCCAGCTGCACAAATGCTGTGATTCTCCAGCACATGTCTGCATACTGAACTCAGGGCAATACATCTGATTATCAAACACATTGTCCTATTTACACATACATATAAGACTGGGACAGAATAAAGAGTTCATGTTTCACTTTCTTTGGACATTTAAATGTGTATCCCTGTGTAGTAATGCATAAAAGCAACGGGCAGTCAAAAGGTCAAATGTCTGTAAACAACAATGGCAGACGATGTGATATGGGTCCCATTAAGAAAATTTAAACAGTAGCAGTTGAAAGATTCCTTATTTAACTTTGCACAGTGTTTTCTGGGCAGGCTGATCAATTAGCTCAAAAGCCTCAAGATTTTCCAACTTAATTATGTTAGGCTTTTAAAAAACACATTTTCTAATTTGTGGTTTCAATCCTGCTGAAGGTGTGTACTGGCATCAGAACAGCATTATTTTGCTCTGTATTGGTGCCTAAAGGTAGCTTGAGTTATTCTGTTCTAAAATCTTCAGAGGATCTTTTGTTAGGCCAATGCTTTTGGGATAACATCAGTCCCATAATGCACTAGACAAAGCAGATAATAACTTGATACTAAATGGAAAAATGTACACCAGTATAAACAGACACAAGTGCATTTGGATGCTTTAGGCACCTCATTTATGTTGCATTGAAATTGTAGATACAGAACATGCTGGCAAGTGTGTATGTGCCAACACAAACACACACACACACACACACACGGACAAAGCAGCCAAGAGAAGCGTGCTCACACATACAGGGAGCGCATACACTTCCCTGTAAATACACACAGATTGTTTAAAGCTCCCGCTGCTCCACGCAGTTGCCACATGCCGACAGTTTGTCTGGCACTGAAGCAAGAGGCAAATCAACGGGGAAACCCGCTTTTTTGTATAATATATTCTTTTTTTCCTTCATTTTTAAAGCTTTTATAAAAATACAAGTCATTGTGAAAGTGTGGCGTATGTGCACAGGCTCTTTGTTACTCTTTCTGAACGAGTTACCAAAGCATATCTCTTTTTCCCTTTCCCTCTTTCTCTCGACATTGCGTGGAGTAGAGGTGAGCAGTCAACACCAGTCAGATCTGTTTGGTCACATCAGTTGACAGAGATGGATGGATGCAAAAATGGAAGAACGAATGAGAGGATGAGGGGTCGCCTCTCGAGGGTACACAATTTGAAAGGTGGTTAATTTCCAATCATGCATCCAATTAGCCACACACACATACAGACACACACTACTACACCCTTTCCTCACCATTGCTCCACCATCAGGTCAAGAACCCTGTTGACGTTCAGGTCTGAGTCAAGGCCAAAATCATTTTCTAAAAATGGGGCGGCGGGGGGCGTTAGCGGGTGCAGGCCAGAGGTCAAGTTCTCCAGCCAATCAGCAGGGTCAAAAACAAGAACCTCCGACCTTCTTTTCCTGGACAGTGAGCTGGATGGTGGAGTGGTGCAGATGGGGGGAGGAGGAAGTAGAGTTGGGGTTGAACCGAGGGGTGGAGCGTTGTTAGGTGAGGGAGGAAGCTCTAAAAGAAGCGAAGAGCACAGAGGAGAGGAAAGAAAGTTGTCTTCTTTTTGGCGCTTGGTGAGTTGTGATTGGTCAGGCTGCGGTACAGGGGAGGAGCCTGAAAGGATGGTAGAAGCTGATTGGACGTCTGTGATGAGTGAGGAGTTATCTGAAAGATAAGGACATGAGTTCATGGTTACCTAATGGTGTTTGAAATGTTAGTCAGATGTAACCTATTTGCCAGCTGTGATCAACACAGGCATGTCAGTATGTCCGGCCAACCTAAAATGTCATCTTAAGAATTGCCATTGGTAAGCAACATCTTTGCTTCCTCTCTCCTGAAATGTTTCAACCACCAAAATTTTACTCACCTGAACAACCAATAGTCTCGTCCAAAATGTCATCTATGGATTGATTAGGGTCCATCTTACATGGTGAGAGAAAGAGTGGACAGGAAGTCGAATGCTCAGTGCTCATTGTTGATGAACGGCAATCAATACATCAATAGCTGCATAACATAAATAACTGTGAGACAGCAGACAGCACACAAACTCAAAAACACTCACCTGAACTCTTTGAATTGCCTCCTGTAGTTCCTCTTCCAAACTCCGGACAGTGGGTGATGCCTGTGCTGGACTGGCAGTGATTTGCATTGGCAAATCAAAGTCTTGACCAATTGCATCACAAAGCTGACAGCAGTTAACCTAAAATTAGGAATAAATACAAAGAATGTAATTCATTTCAATGGAGATTGTTTTTTGCCTTACATTACCCACATTCATTTCAACTACAAAATAACTCAATACATCAAGATGCAATTTAATGGTGTGGTAGTATGCCAAAGTTCTGTCTTACTAGTATGTCCCTGCTTGTCTAACTAAATACTCAAAGTACGTACTTTTCCTTCACCAGTGCAGTACGTAAAGAGCAGTTCCTGTCCGCCTGTGTCTGGTTTCCCTCTGGTGCATCCTGGCTCCTGTTGCAGGAACGGATGAAGGGAACTTCCACACAGCTGGAAAAAACAGATGGAATAAAATAGTACATTAAGGCCCGGTTTCACAGACCGGGCTTAGCCTAAGCCAGGATTATCCATACTCACCTGAGTGTCCTTTGTTCCTTCTCTGGGTCTACTCCTCATCCTCTCTCTCATTTCCAGCTCCACACTAAGTTCATCTACTGCCTGGCCTGGTCTCCACGTGGCGCCAGAGGGCATTGGAGGAGGGGATGTATGTAAGGTGGGACTGGAGCCAGCTGAAGAAGAAGTGAGGTAACTATCACCAGTTAAGCTTTGCTCTGCTAAACCCGAAGGGTGCATGTACATTGGAGCAGACTTGGCATTGTCTACACTGCTAGGGATTTGGTTGAGGCCAGCAGGGTGGGAAGGTTCTAGTGTGGCCCCTAGCTGGCAAAGTGGAGCGGGGGTTAACGGGGGACGAGGCATCTGGAAAGGACGGAGTCTCTCTAGTAGTGCTGGCTTAGTGCCGGAAACTGGGAGTCCACGTTTCCGCAACTGCTGACGAAGAACTGACACCTGAGAAAGAGGAGATACATTTAATGTGCTGTACAAAGCGTATTCATACAAACAGTTTATGAAGACCAGATAATCTAGAGCAAGGGTGTCCAAACCTACTTCTGGAGGGCCACTGTCCTGCAGAGTTTAGCTCCAACCCTAATCAAACACCCAAGAACCAGGTAATCGAGGTGTTCATGATTATTTGAAAACAATAGGTAGGTGTGTTGGAGAACGATTGGAACTGAAGTAGAACTCAGGAAGTAGCCCTCCAAGAGCAGGATTGGACACCTGCTCACCTGGATCTAGAGTGAGTCATCTTAACCAATGAGATTTCCTACCGTTAGGTCATCAAGGTTTGAGGGGAGTAATTCTGCCTGGTGGACGGGACTTGAATCAGGTGTAGAGGGGTTTGTTGAAGGGGTTCCAGACTGAGGGGAACTTTGAGGTGTAGTTCCGGAAATCTTCAAATGGTTCTCACTAATATTTAGATTTATAGTAAAGGTATATTATTAACTATTTCATGATTACCATTCAGATCACAGAATAGCATCTCTTAAGCTGGGTGTGCACTGTACTATTTCTATGCATTCATGGTCTTTTTCATGGTGCTTTATTTGGAGGTTTACCTGTTTGTCACAGGGAGCTGTTGTTGCTGGTTAAGAATTTGTAGTTGTAAGAACACCTGCTGTTGTTGCAAGAGGTGAGAGTAAGAGGAATCAGTGGTCGGAGCCTGACTGTTGTTATTCTTTTGCGAAGCATTTCCGGCTCCGCTTCCAGTCCCAGTCCTTTGATCTGGGGGAATGTACTGATGGTATTTCAGCTTCCTCATTTTAGGTTTGGAATCGCGAGGCTTTCGTGGCCGTGGAGGGCGGGATGAAGTTAAGGACCCACCCAGAATGGAATGAGAAGATGGAGCTGGAGGTTGTGCTGTCTTGAGGCATACAAAGAGAGAATGTGAGTAATATTATTTGGAAAAATTACATGAGCAAGTGGATGAGGGAAATAATGAATGATGAAATGGGGTGAGTAGTAAAACAAATCATTATTTAAATCTCTGTGTGAATACGTACCTTTGGCAGCAGTGGTGGTGTCTGGGAGGGCATGTACATCCCTTTGGGTCTCCCAGTTGTTGATATGGAGTTTGACCCCATTACTGTCATGGTCATTGGTTGGCTGATGCACTCGGTTGCCGGGAGCAATGCCAATCTGCACTGCTTTGAAAAGATGAGTTGATAGTGGTGAACATTCTGAGCAACCATCTTCCAGCCATTATCCTGAACTCAAAGGATTAGCTCACTTCTGAATTAAAATTTCCTGATAATTTACTCACCCCCATGTCATCCAAGATGTTCATGTCTTTTTTTCTTCAGTCAAAAAGAAATTAAGGTTTTTGAGGAAAACATTCCAGGATTTTTCTCCATATAGTAGACTTCAGAGGGGTTCACCGCGTAGAAAGTCCAAATTGTAGTTTCAGTGCAGCTTCAAAGGATGATCTCAGATGAGGAATAAGGGTCTTGTCTAGCAAAACTATCAGTCATTTAAAAATAATAATAATAATGATACTTATATACTTTTGAAACCACAAATGCCCATCTTGCACTAGCACTGCGATGCGCCACACGTTATGATGAAAGGTCCTTTGTAACGTGATTACGCCATGTGTGTGGATCGCAGAGCTAGCGCAAGACGAGCATTTGTTGTTTAAATGTATATAAATGTTTTTTTTTTTTGGAAAATGACTGATCGTTTCGCCAGATAAGACCCTTATTCCTTGTTTGGGATTGTGTACAGCTGCACTGAAACTGTAATTTGGACCTTCCACCCGGTGAACCCCAGTGAAGTCCACTATATGGAGAAGAATCCTGAAATGTTTTCCTCAAAAACCTTAATTTCTTTTCAACTGAATAAAGAAAGACATGAACATCTTGGATGACATGGGGGTGAGTAAATTATCAGGAAATTTTCATTCAGAAGTAAACTAATCCTTTAAAGGTAAAATGAGTCATTTGTGCACCAATAGTGGCACGAAAAAGAACTTGTTCTCCATCAGCGGTTTTCTATCATTTTTTTCCCCCCAAACAATGCAAACATATAGCAACCAATATCACCAGATTGGCTGACCCACTGTTGCTATATTTGGCTGGTAGGGATGTTCAAATGAACAAAGACATATTTTGATAGCTCAGCATAATTACACACTTCATCTTTAAACTAAAGAAGAGGATACAAGGCAAAAATACTTAATCAAAAGAGTACTTTTAAAGAGTACTTTTTAAAGAGTACTTTATTAAAGTAGAGTCTAATATTAGGTAGATGCTTTATGCCTCTTATACCTGTACATTGTTTGGGCTGATGGGTGTAGCAATAGGTGATGCATCACTTGGTGATTGGTCACCTCCTTGCCCAGGTGACGATGGGAAGCCAGGAGATTGGTGCATCCCAAGTTGCTCGGGAGATGCAGAGGCAGAAGAGGAGTTGTCATCTTCAAAGACATCTGATGGCAACGAAGCAGCTGAGGCAAAGGAATTGGTGAAGTGTGAGCTTTTCTTAACCAATTCTGGGTATAAATTAAATGTTATGTGGAAATGTGAAACTGTAAAATAAATTTGTGAGAATATAGTTTTTAAATTTTTATTTTTATTATTTTTTCCCCCTAATTTAGACAATTTGGTCTGCCCACTGAATCAAGTCTGCCCATTGGCTCAAAAAAACTTTCAGTTAGTATTTTATAGTATGGAACTTTATGATGTGCATCATCTGAACTATGTTATTATCACCATTAAAAATATATTCATTAATGTTACATAGAATACATAACACAAAGCTATAGATTGAGAAAGTAAACATTTTTTTAGTTGGCTTATGTTTTAAAAGCTAACCACTTAGCATATAACGCTAACCGATTAGCCTTCTTGCTTAGCCTGTGTACCCTAAAATGTTCAACTTTATGTTTTTGTTTGCTTTTTATAATGTCATATATTATGCTATAAGTGTCATCCACACAAATTGCGAAAACCAATAATTGTGTAAACATGCATTATATAGCATACTCTCTTTAGTGTTAATCAAAAAAAATAATTTGCTAATCACAAAACAAATATGAGAAATATGTTAGCCCCCAAAAAATTTTAGCATAAAATTATTATATGAGAGGATTTGTGTGTGTGTTTGTCTATGTACATAAAATATTTTGTTTATTGAGTTTATGCTATTTTGTGAAGCATCAGTTTCAGTTATTTTCAATGACTCACTGTTCTCTAGAGGCAGAATATGCCTCTGCAGGAGTTCAAGTGGTCCAGGCCGACTTTTCTCACTCAGATCCTCAGCAAGACGAGCCTTCTTCTGCCTATGAGCTCCACTATAACTCCTGTCTGTGAGCGAGAGACATACGAAGAGAGAAAGTGAAAACAAAAAACGAGTGAATCAGAGAGAGAACAAAATGAATAGATGAGGAATGTAAATGGAAGATCAATTGCTCTGCTTTATAATAAGAGAGGAGAAGAGGAGGAATATTTTAAAGACAGATATGAATGATTTTTCACAAAAGAATTTGTTGTTGAGTAATCCAATTCGGGCATTCAGAAAGCTACTGATAATAAGTGGCGTACAGAAGGACCTTCAGCTGAATGACTTGCAAACACAAAGAGCTGTTTGATGAATGGGGACCGATGGATATGTGAATGGCTAATGGACAAACCGCTCATTCCAGCTTTAAGGTTACAGCTTTGTTCAGTACTGGTATTGGAATATTCTTTTATAACCGAAGGTCAGGAAATATTGGCAAACTCTCAATGGCATCACCTGGTGCAGTTTGAGCAGTCAGACCACTAGGGGGCGACTTCTGAGTGGCACCATCTTCTGTCTGACGCTGCATTGGGAAACAGCCCAGTCAAATCAACATCAGAAAACATCAACAAATACTTAAAACCTTTTATTTGTTCCAATAGTTAATGAAAGATAGCACATGGGTGAAGTTTCTGAAAAGAACTAATTGTTTGTTTTGGGTGGTAACATTCTCCTGTAAGACTACATTTTTCCCTCCTGACAGTAATTATCTTGAACCAGCTGCTGTTTACTGTCTTACTAAACATAATTAACTGTGCTAACAGCGTTTCACGGCTAATACTAATAGTTTGCGACAGTAACTAGACATGTAATTACAAACATTAAATTATGCTAAAGAGGTTGAAGACCAACTCATGTCAGTTATCAGACCATTTTGGCATCACTGAGTAGTTTGCTTATCTACACTGGCACCCTGTTTCACATCAGTCTGTTTTCATATAAACCAAAGGCATACACATACTGCTGCTGGAGTGTGTCAAGCGTGGGAGCCATTAGATCTAACAATAGTTTTAGTTTGGAACTTCTCCCTCAAATTAAAGGGTTAGTTCACTCAGAAATGAATATAACGTCATTTATTACTCACCCTCATGCCGTTCCACACACGTAAGACCTTCGTTAATCTTCGGAACGCAAATTAATATATTTTTGTTGAAATCCGATGGCTCCGTGAGGCCTGCATAGCCAGCAATGACATTTCCTCTCTCAAGATCTATTAATGTACTAAAAACATATTTAAATCGGTTCATGTGAGTACAGTGGTTCAATATTAATATCATAAAGCGACGAGAATATTTTTGGTGCGTCAAAATAAACAAAATAACGACTTATATAGTGATGGCCGATTTCAAAACTCTGCTTCATGAAGCTTCGGAGCATAATGAATCAGCGTATCGAATCAGCGTGTCAAACCGCTGAAATCATGTGACGTTGGCGCTCCGAACCGCTGATTCGACACAAAAGATTCATAACGCTCCATAGCTTCATGAAGCAGTGTTTTGAAATTGGCCATCACTATATAAGTCGTTATTTTGTTTTTTTTGGCGCACAAAAAATATTCTCATCGCTTTATAATATTAATATTGAACCACTGTACTCACATAAACTGACTTAAATGTGTTTTTAGTACATTGCTGGCTATGTAGGCCTCACTGAGCCATCGGATTTTAACAAAAATATCTTAATTCGTGTTCCGAAGATGAGCGAAGGTCTTACGGGTGTGGGTGAGTAATAAATGACAGAATTTTCATTTTCGGGTGAACTAACCCTTTAACTTTAAAAAGGTTTCAGTTACATAATCAGCTATAGAGACATTTTATTATTATATTACATTATATATCCCCTAAAACATATATAAATAATGGCTCACCAAACCACTGCTGACTTCTTTCTCCCCAACTTTGTCAGGGACAGAGGCCTTTGTACCTATAGAGCAGAGAGAAATTGAGAATGAACAAAAAGGTAGAGACAAGCTGTTATAAAGCTATTATTTAGAATTGAAATACATAAAGAGAGCAGTCCAGCTGGTTTGAAAAGTGTGAATCAAATATATGATGATTTTCCTGCCCCATAAGGGGAAATTTCATAGACTTCCTGTGGCCAATCACAATGATCAAAATTCATAAACACACACACAGACTCACCAGACTCTGCATTAAGTTCATTCTGCTGTCTGCGGTTTTGTATTCTCAACTGCAGAACTGAAAAATATATATTTATTATTATGCAATAAAAACAATATTTACAATACTTTATTTAAAATATAGTCTTTGTATTTCAGAAACATTTTAAGCCTGAGTTTCCCACCTTGAGGAATGTGCAAGTGTGGATCATATAGCTCAATTTATGACAGTAAGCCCAGCATATTACAAGTAAATTGCACCATTCGGATGATCATAAATGAGTTAGATATGAAATAGGCATTGCAAACATACACTGTTCACTAACCTAGTCAAACATTCAATCACTGTTTGAGGCACTTATAAAAGAAGGTCTGCACAAACAAACCCATGCTTGAGCCAGCAGGTGAATTACAGCTAGGTCAGAGGTGGGAGGAGTCATGAATATGGTGACTTGTCCCATGATGCACCTCTGTGCTGAGTTTTGAGATCTGAGAGTGGACATGAGAGGAAGGGGGTAACTATTTATCCCTCTGAATGTCTATTTCTGTATCGTTCCCATCCCCCATCCAGCTGTCTCTCTCTCTCTCCCTCTCTCGCTGTCTGTCTTTCACTCCCTCTCTTGCTGTCAATCGTGCTAAGTAAATTCTTCCTTTTTTTTTACTTTGCTCTCGAAGAGAATGACATGCTGAGTGGCATCAGGCCAAATCAGGTTGGAATTCTGGGATTAAAAATTCACTGAGTGTCATGGCAGCTTATAGTATTGATAATAACTGGTGTGCTCGGATCAAATAATGGCACAGATGCATAATGATAGTTCAAATTTTATGATATTGTACCACCTGTTGAGATCACTATTAAATGCCTGAAAATCCATATATAACAAAAAACACTCTAATTCACTGTATAATGGAAGTTTAGAATTAAATTAGTTTTGTTTTTTTGGAGAAAATAATAGAAAGATTCTCTTTTACATATTTTACTACTACTACACACACACATTCAAGCACAGAAATATCCTCTGTAAAAAAAAAAAAAAAAAAAAAAGTTTTTCTATTAAAATGCTGCTATCAGTGAAGCAAACATTCTGAAGACATTCATAAGACATTCTGAAGTTAATCGGTATATTGATCCCAATATTTCAATATTGTGTACAGCCACAGTGTGCAGGAATGAGAGCATTAATGTAGTTTGGGGTAATTATGTACTACCTTAGCACCCTTTCCTAGCATCTTTCAGCAATTCCTTTTTGCAGTATTTCTCTGCATTAAGTAGCTCTCCTGTTGTGGTTGACTGGTGCACTTTTACTCCGTTCTCAGCCACTGAACTCTTTCAAAGTGATTGTTGGCTTCTCTGTGGCTTCTATAAGTATCCTTCTTATTTGTGCTGGAAGTTTAGAGGTTGACCTTTTCTAGGCAGCATCTGGGCTGTTTGATGAAGCCTCCTTCCTGATAATTGAGCCAAAAGTGCCCTCTGAGACATCCAAACACTTGGATATGGTTTTGTACCCTTTTCCTAATTTATGCATTTGTTTTACATTATCTCTGGCGTCTTTGAAATGGTCTTTATTCTTCACTTTTACAACTTGCCTTTTAGATTCATGACCTGAATAATATCTGCATTGTTTTTTTTTGTTTGTTTTCTTTGAATAGTTATTTTAATAAAGATATTGTATCATCATTAGGTTTTTCATTTAGACCCGAAAGATGATAAAACTAAAGGCTGCTATGTGTATTTTTTGTTTGTTTTGCTGTTTACAGAGCTTAAGGCTGCCACAGAGATCAGTGTTATTTCTCAGGACACCAATTTCACTGATATCTGTCAGATTAGCAGTGTGGTTTTAAAAAAGAAACAAACAAGTGAAATTTGAAATGAAATCTAATTTTAAAAACAAGGTTCAGTGTTTAGAAACATAAAGAGGGAAAGACTTCAATATATATCTTTTAATATATATACTTTTAATACATATTACAAGGATCTTTGGAATCTGGTTTTCTAAAAATACTGAAGTCATGTAAAATGTGAAAATGTCATTATATATATATTTAAAAAATCTAAATAATACAAGACCCCTCCATAGCTAATTCATTATTTATTGTAAAATCAACTCATGAATCAATAAACACATACCACATAAATCAATCACCTATAGCCTGTAAAGCAATAATGAATAAAAGTTACATTTTTGTTGGCTATGTAATATTTTAAATTCATAAATATTGGCAAATGTCCCTATGTTCATCCTTACACTATAAATAAGTTGAATTAAAAATAATTTCAAATTTCTTCAGTTTTGTTTTTGCTAATCAACTGCTGGAGCATTAAAGACTGATTTATATAGTCAATGAGAAATAAACAATTTTGTTATAAATCTTAAACGTTCTTACATTGTTATCCAAATTTATTTTACCCTTTGTTTACAATGTGGCTCAGGATTTGCCAGAGAGGCAGCCATCTTTCTCACAACACAACACAACACAACATATCCAAGGTCACAGCTGATTGAAGGGTCAGTACCAGAGCAGGATGAGGTTTTGCTCGCATTACATTCTCCTTGCTGTTTATACATGTGATCCTCCTTTTAAAAATGACAGTCCTTTTTAGAATATTAGCTAAACTGTTTAAGTTTAAAAAATGTTAATTCAATGCACTTTTGATGGAGGAGCCTTGTTATTACCAAAGAGTGCTGCTGGACATTTGTCTGAGAATCTTGCCAGCAGGATGTTTATAGGGAACCCAAGAAGAGAGGGCACCGCTTTTGAAGGGGTTCCAACCACAGATGGGAACCAACAAAGACAATCTGTCCACTGTCCACATGTCCTTCAGGGAGGACCGTACTGCTGGCCCCATTTGTACAATATGAGCAAGTACGAGAGACCATGGAACCTCATGAAGACGGGTTGGTTGGTAAAATTTGAAGGTCCACAATTTCAGGGTTGTGCGCCCACAGAGTTGTGCGCCATTCAGAATTGAATTGAAAATGCTTTTAAATTCCAGTTATAATGAACTGAAATCTATATAACTGTGTTAAGTGTTAAGTTTAAAAAGAGAAGGAAGGTTTGTCAAAAAAAAAAGAAGAAAAAAAAGGCCTAGTCCGAATATTTAGCCTTTGAAGGTTCTAAGCTTTGAAAAGTTATTCATTCAACACAGTTTTTAGTTACATAAAGCTGCATGAGTAGTTCCTCAGAAAATTGTATTCTCTATATACAAGCAAGCCCACCCTCAATGAGGCCTGTTCCTCAAAGTGCGCAAAAAATTGGGATTACAATCCAAAACCTGACTTGAATTAACCTAACAAATCAGGTTAATTCTGTTCCATAAAGGACAATTTAAGTTCATGCAATCCCACTAATTTGACCTAGGTTCAGTGAGTCAAGATCATTTCAAACGCATGCTTTTGTAACCTTTTAATCCCTGAAGGCAGTAAAAACTCATAACTCCAGAATTAAAGCAAGGAAAGTCAAAAGGTAGGTGACGTTTGATAGAGAAAAAAAAAAAAAAAAAAAAAAATTTTTATATTATATATATATATATATATATATATATATATATATATAATATAAATATATATAATATAAATATAAATATAGTACCTCACAGAAGTGAGTACACCCTTCACATTTTTGTACATATTTTATTATATCTTTTCATGTGACAACACTGAAGAAATGACACTTTGCTACAATGTAAAGTAATGAGTGTACAGCTTGTATAACAGTAAATTTCAACCTCTGCAGCAATGCTGGCAGCACTAATACGACTATTTCCCAAACACAACCTCTGGATATGACGCTGAGCACGTGCAACTCAACTTCCTTGGTCGACCATGGAGAGGCCTGTTCTGAGTGGAACCTGTCCTGTTAAACCGCTGTACGGTCTTGGCCACCGCGCTGCAGCTCAGTTTCAGGGTCTTGGCAATCTTCTTATATCCTACGCCATCTTTATGTAGAGCAACCATTCTTTTTTCAGATCCTCAGAGAGTTCTTTGCCATGAGGTGCCATGTTGAACTTCCAGTGACCAGTATGAGAGAGTGAGAGCGATGACACCAAATTTAACACACCTGCTCCCCATTCACACCCGAGACCTTGTAACACTAACGAATCACATGACACAGGGGAGAGAAAATGGCTAATTGGGCCAAATTTGGACATTTTCACTTAGGGGTGTACTCACTTTTGTGGCCAGCGGTTTAGACATTAATGGCTGTGTGCTGAGTTATTTTGAGGGGACAGCAAATTTACACTGTTATACAAGCTGTACACTCACTACTTTACATTGTAGCAAAGTGTCATTTCTTCAGTGTTGTCACATGAAAAGATATAATAAAATATTTTCAAAAATGTGAGGGGTGTACTCATTTCTGTGAGATACTATATATATATATATTATAATTTTAAATATATCTTTCTTATTTGACAAGCAAAAACTCAGTAGGAGAAAAATTCTTTTGTGAACTTCCTCTACATGTGAGCTGCATCTGGATCAAATTTTGTGGTGATAACATTAAGTAAACAAAAGTTACAGCATTTAGAACCAAGGTAGCCTTTTTGTTTAGCCCTTGGCTTTACATACAAACACTCTCTCAAGTTTAGTCAAAGCCCAAATCAATTAAGCTAATTGTATTCCACTCTGTGAGACCTTTCAAATGACATATGACACATGACTATCTGAGCTGTATGATGTTTTTTGCAGTTTTGAAAAATATGATTATTATTCTTTTGGTAGCTAGGTGGCGCCTGCGGGTGGTACATTCCGTTTTAGAGGGTCTACTCAGCACTTGTTAAGAGTTGATCAAAATCTTTACATGCATTAAAAGCTGAGTTTTTAAGCTAAGGGTGTACACTTCGGGTCAAGTTGTTTTTCTTTATACTGTATATTTATTTTTGGACTTATAGTGGTTAATAAAGTCACATAATGGTATGCGAGAGATCCCTGGACCCCCTAGCCTGCCCTGGACCAGGTTAGTTTCCCAGCATAAGTTGGCAGAGTGACTGAGCTCGAGCTATGTTAAATTTACTTTATGGAACCAAATCAACTGACAATGAGTCAGAGTAACTGAAAAAAAGCTTGGCTTATTTGGTAAACTTGTTTTATGGAACAGGCATCTGCTCTGTAAAACCATCTACATTCACCAGGGTTTTCAAAGCTGCAAAGAATTTCACTCAGACTCCATCACCAGAACAGCCACTAGGAGAATAATCAGAACTCACATCACCAACCAGAACAGACAGACAGCTACACATGTGGGCTTTCAAAGCCGGCTCGTGTGATCCTTCCTTTGTTCTTACCTGAACGGAACTTATTGCGGATGAGCAGTGACCTCTCAGATGCCAGCAAGGTCATAATGGAGAGACAGCAGAGGAAGAAGGGGTGGGGGCTTTAAAGATACGTCTTCCTCCTACAGGGCAGATCCTTGTGATGATTTCTTATGCCCTTTCCTCTCCCTGAAGAGAAAGAAAGCAAAGTCACAGGAGGCCTGAACTTATCCTAATCACCATCAAGACGGCAAGGGAAAAACACACAAGAAAAAAAACAACTGATGTAGTCTGTGTATGACTGACAGAACAGGAGCAATCAGAAGCTAACTGCTATTCTAACAGTATCACAGAGAGACAGTGAACAGCATTGCTTAAAATACAACAGATTTTCCTCTTTCTGTGCAATGAACAATGACTAGCGCTTTCAAGCTTCAAAAAGGAAGAACTTAAAAGTTTAAGTCAACAAACTTCAGCAGATTTCAGAGTTTTCACAACTTGTATTTAATCTATACAACAAAAAGTTGAGAAAACTCAAAGATCTCCTACAAAACAAGTTGAAAAACTCAAAAATCTGGTGAAGTTTGTTGCCTTAAACTTTTAAGTTTTCTCAACTTTTGATTTTTTACAGTGTGGTTCATATGACTTGAGCACTATGTTTCAAGTCTTCTGCAGCCATACAATAGGTTTGTGTAAGAAACAGGACATTTTGGATTTTGTTATACATCTACACTAATGGTCCATGGCATGTTCTAGAGAAGTAGAGAGACAGATCTTTTAATTAATCAGTTGATTTGATTCACAAAACCAGTCTGAATAATTTGTTTATGAATCTGAGATCTGGTTCTTGACTCACAGTGATCAACATCTCAGTGGATTAAATAATGTTTACGATTTCTGTACGTTTCTCACACAAAGCAATCATATGGCTTCAAAAGGCTTATAGTGCAAAAGTCATATGCAACTTTTTTTTTTGGTGCTTTTTAATCCTTTTTTTTTAAAAACTTCAAAAGGTTAGTTCACCTAAAAATAAAAATTTCAGTCATCACTTCTCACCCTCATGTTGTACCAAAAGACCTTTGTTCATCTTTGAAAACTACTTGATTCATTTGGATTACTTTTGCTATACCTTTATGAACTGTTTGAAGCATCAAAGTTTTGGTGGTATGGACTTTCAATGGAGGGACAGAAATCTGTCAGGTTTCATTAAAAAAAAAATTTATTTGTGCTCTGAAGAACAAACATTCTTCAAAAGTTGGGTTTGGAACAACATGAGTAAATGATGACAGAATATTCATTTTTGGCTGTAATATTCTTTTAAAGCTCCAGTCCCCATTGCCTATATTTCCATGTAAAAGAGCTACTAGTACATTAAAAATAAAATTTCTTCTTCTGTGTTCCACAGAAAACATCACATCAAGAGGTTGAGTTTTTTAGATGAACTATATTTTTAAATTATTCCAATCGGAGGAATTTTTGCCCAACTAGTCAAGGATAAAATGGCTTGTTGGAGCAGATAAGAGTGAGTGCATGTTCAGAAGCTTGAGTTACAGAAATAATTGGTTTTATTTACGTATGTGCCCTAGAGCTGGAGTTCAAGTACCTTTCCCTGTACATCTCTCTTCAATGTTATTCATATTGCACTACCCACTGACTACAGCTTCTGAAGCAACAAATTGGCCTTAGATGAAAATCACAAAAACTTCTATTGTCAGATGAAGTCTTTACAGACATACGCACCCAGATGCCTTCAAAAAAGAACACATATATTCAAAGATAAATGTATAAACACAATAGCATGAATGAAAATGAATACTCACAGTCAGACTGAACTCCCCCGAGTTTTGTCAGAGTGGTGTTGAACAGAAATTAAAGTGGAGAGAGAGAGAGAGATTCTTGTGATTGAGGTGGAAAATGAGGGCAGAACTTGAGGCACGCTAAATCGAGGAAATGCTCAATGACAAGGTTGTTCCTTATCTTCTTTTGCGCCTGTTTGTTCATTCCATTCCACAGGTGAATCTAGGGAGAAAAGGGCCCTGTGTTTCTTCCTCTTTTCTTCCACGCAGAATTCACCCTGCGCACCTCGTTCTCTCTCTCTCTCTCTCTCTCTCTCTCTCTCTCTACCCCCACACCGAGGAGTTGAGCCAACTGTGTTGGGCTATCAAAAGAGCACCCTGACGTCCTGCCCCTGCCCCCTCAGAACCCTCACACTCACACACACACATTTGCTGATAGATTCAATGTGGGTGACACTACTGGGTGGGTAACTTGCGGTGTTCCCTATCTCCTCTTTCTCTCTCATGGGTGACAAGGTCAGACCTTCCCCCACAGGTACCTGAACTGTAAAAGTTGGTGACTTTCAGCAGCACATTATGTACAGTATAAAAGCTACAAACAGACATGTGACACTGCTGGATCAGAAAGGGATGTGGAGAAAGAAACTGTATTTCATGGCATTCAGTTTTACTTTTTTTTCATTCAACTTTTTTTATTGGGAATTCTGACTTTGAACTGTGTTTGAAATGCAATTTTTGAAAAAAAAAAGTTAATTTACATAATTTATAAATATTTCCTATATTCATGAAAAAAATTTAAAAATATTAATGAAAAAAAAAATAGTCAGGGATGCAGACATGAGGTCTCAAAGTGATAGTACAACCCAAAATTTTGTTATAATTTAATCACTTGTTCAAAACTTGTATGATTTTCTTTCTCCTAATTTTTGAATATATTTTGAAAAATGTGCATTTTGTCCATACAATGAAAGTCCAATGTAGTTTGGACCCTAATGTTCTTCAAAATATGTTGCACAAAAGAAAGCAACTGATTTAGATCAACATAAGTGTGAGTAAATAACGACAGCATTTTCATTTCTATCCAGTTTAAATGTACTTTAAAAAATGAATTAGCTCCATCAAAAGTTATGTACATATAGCTATAGAGATACTTAGCATATAAAACACATCACATTAGCCAATAAGATTCAATTTTAATCCAAAAACATGCAAATATGTTTGTCTATGCGTGTGAGACGGGGCCGGGGGAAGAGGAGGGGGTTGGAAAAGGGAGATCATTACTGCACCACCTGTTTGGTGGCTTTGATGGACAGGTTGGTGTGTGCTGCTGTATCAGCAGGTCACAGACAGCTAGCAAGTGAGAGAGAAGAGAGATACAAGAGTAAAAAAAAGGCAAAACAAGAGTTACAAGTTGAGTACACAACAATTTGTGTGCGACAGGCAGGAAAAAGGCAAACGAAGTTGGACTCATAACAGCATTGAACAGCTGGTAAAGCCAATATTTTATTAAGAGACATTGTCTCAGCCTTGACACTGAATATAACTATATGAACCATTTTGAGCATGAAGGTTGTGAATGATAAAATTGAAAAAAACTTGGCCCCTTAGTGTGTGACGCATATACAATTAATGCCACAATGTACTATTGAGGGAAAAGTGATGTAATCACCCTACCTTCCATCGACCCCCCCAAGCCCCCCTTTCGGGAATCCCTCTGATTAGCATCTGTTACTGTCCATCTTTGTCTCTCTCTTGTCATCCCTTCCTCCTCACCTCAATTTGCTTGTTTCATTTTGTGTCACAGCAGGAGCAGCTTAACTGAAACAACACATTCTATACATTCTAATGACGCCACATGTCTCATTGGCTTTGAGAGATGCAAGCAAGAATGTCAGAATGAAAAATATCTCTGCACACAAGGTGGGAACCTCTATTTCATCTCATGCCATTCTCCAGGCAATATGAATTCATAAGCCTGCAGAAAACAGGATAGGGTTGGAATTGCTAATCGCGTCACGATAATCATAAAATAACTAATACTTTAAGAAACTGTGAAAAGTAAATTGCATAAGTATGAAAAAAAAAACTGTACCAGAACTGTGTATCTTTCAAATGTAAGCAAGAATATTATTAAAAATCAAACATTAAAATGTATTAACATTGTGCACTATTATTAACATGACATAGGCTGAATAGGATTTAAAAAAAAAATGGGTCAAATATTGTATTTGCATTAGCCATATCATAAAGCTAACTATATATATATGATTATATAGTTAGTTGCACATGCTAGTTACATGCTCCAGTTTACCAGTATAGCTTCAAGTTGATGAGGCCATGCATAACTTGGAGTGAGTTTGCCCTCTGGTGGCATAAATATGCAACAACATCCTAGACCTAGAATATGCTATATACATTGTGCTTTTCAATACAGAAAAAAACTCACACTCCTCATCCAGCTTCCTCAACAACTACAGTTCCAGAAGTCTTGAAGCTCTAATCATCTCCATCTACGCCAGGTCATTCAGGCCGCTCATCCAATCACATCTTCTTTCACCACTTCTATGCTAACAACTCCATTGCAGATCTCCCTTTTGCCTCAACATCTACATGTTAAACAACGTCTATGCCCAACATGATTAAAATAGCACTTTTCCCTAAGCATTTCATAGCCACATTGTAGCAAGCCTCTTTGACACAAAACTATCCGCCATTTTGTCCATAATGTTGCCTCTTCGCTATTATACGTAAATTCTTTATAATGCCTGAGAATTCATTTTAAGAGACTGTTGCAGGCGTACGCTGATTCTGATTATTGTGCACATGCCACATTATTGGCAGGTATCAACCATTAATGTAACAAGCACAGTCTCGCAGAAAGTCAACTACATTTTTTTTTTACTGTTTCTCTCTTTCTTGCTCTCACACACAGATGCACGTATTCATATTCGACACTCATAGACGCCTGCTGTCAGCTTGATTGTGGGAGCCACTCTCCTTGATGCTGCCAAATGGAACACGACCCTCTGAGCACATCTGAGCTGTCACTCACACGTACACAGACACTCCTGTCTAGCACAGCTTGTAAGGTTATGGGAGGCGAAGAACATCCATAAACTCTTTAAACCTGAATTATCATATGAAATAAGTAATGTTGTGCATTTCATTCATTCATTACAAAGTCTATGAATCATATAGTCTGTATATGGGCCATTCTACAGAATTGGTGCAAACTGCTGTCCCACAAGCAAAAAACACATTTAAAAAGCATTTAAGTATTCAACTTTTAGATGTTTACTAAGATCCTTCTATTATCTGTTGAATCCCACAATATCAGTAAGCTTAATATATATAATATCATCATTTATTGGGTACTTTCAATTGGAAGGTGGCTGTCCCGAACCCTAACCCCTAAATTTCAACTTGTGAAAATTATATTGAAATAATTTTTCAATTTTTTACATTGTTGTTTTTATACAAAAAAAAATATACAGTGGTGGTCAGAATTATTGTCACCCTTGGTAAATATGATCAAAGATGAAATAAATATGCACTGTTTATCCTTTTGATGTTTAATTCATAAAATTAGCAAAAATCTAACCTTTCATTGAAGGAAAAAAATTGAAAGTGGGGGGAAATATGAAATTATGAAATGTTTTTCTCCCCTAGAATTTTTTATGAGTAAAATATCTCTGAAGTATATTCCCAGTCATATATTTTTTTTAGCACACCGGGGTGATCATTAACATGAAATTGTCCAGCCATGACTTCCTGTTCCACAGGAGTATAAACATGTGAAAACATAAAGGCCAAATTCACGTAATCATTCATCACAATGAGTAAAACCAAAGAATATATTTCTGATGTGCAGCAAAAGATTGTTGAGCTTCACAAAATAGAAAGTGGCTGTAAGAAAATAGCTGAAGCATTGAAAATCCCCATTTCAACTATCAGGGCAATAATTAAGAAGTTCCAATCAACTAACAATGTTACAAATCTGCCTGGAAGAGGACGAGTGTCTAAATCGTCCTAATGTGAAGTGAGGAGGAGAGTTTGAGTGGCCAAAGACTCTCCAAGGATCACAGCCGGAGAATTGCAGAGATTAGTTGAGTCTTGAGTCTCAGAAAGCCAAAAAAAATGATCAAACAGCACCTACATCCCCACAAGTTGTTTGGGAGGGTTTCAAGAAAAATCCTCTGCTCTCATCCCGAAACAATCTCCAGCATATTCAGTTGTGAGACACATCTGGACCGGCTTCTATGGTCAGATCAAACTAAGACCTTTTTGGCAGCAAACCCACCAGATGGGTTTGGTGCACACATGGATAAAAAGTACCCCATGCCTACGGTTAAATATACTGCTGAATCTTTAATGTTGTGGGCCTCTTTTTCTGCTGGAGGTCCTGGACATCTTGTTCAGATACATGGTATCATGGATTCTATCAAATACCAACAGATAAAAAAAATCAAAACCTGAAAGCTTCTGCTAGAAATCCAATAATGGGCCGAGGCTGGAACTTCCATCAGTACAATGATCCAAAACAAACATCAAAATCAACACAAAAATGTGTCACTGAGCACAAAATGAAGCTTCTGCCATGGCCATCCCAGTCCCCTAACCTGAACCCTAAAGAAAATGAGTGAAGTGAACTGAAGAGAAGAAACACCAACATGGAGCTGGAATCTGAAGGATCTGGAGAGATTTTACATGAAGGAATGATCTTTGATCTCTTGTCAGGTGTTCTCCAAACTCATCAGGCATTATAGAAGAAGACTCAGAGCTGTTATCTTGGCAAAAGGAGGTTGCAAACAGTATTGAATAAAAGCCAATAATTGTGGCCAACGTGTTTTGGAGAAAAACATTTATTTCATAATGTGATTTTCCTCCCACTTTCAATTCTTTTCCTTCAATGAAAGGTTAGATTTTTGCTAATTTTATGAATTCAAGATCAAAAGAATAAACAATGCAGATTTATTTTTACAGCCATCTTTTATCATATTTACCAAGGGTGCCAATAATTCTGACCACCACTATGGGGTGAAGTTAAAACAAAATATTTATTTTATATTTTATTTTTAAATCATGAAACTTTACATAAAAACATGTGTCCCATATTTTCATGTCACTTCCCAGTGTTTTAGTCCATTGGCTAAGACTGATTTCAACCACACCCCTACATTTTTGATCAGGAAATATTCCTCTGTCCCTCCCTCTCATAGCCTCTATTTTATAGTAGACAGGTACCATCATTTTAAGTTAAATGTATTTAAAAGTCTGAAAATCTGTGTGTCACTTTAAGAAACGTCATACCAAACACCTTTTTTCTGCAATTAAGCAAATTTTTTGTTGGTGTTATTCCATAAAATTTAGTTCTATGTGTACAACTGTTCAGAACAGTGCTAACCATGTGCTGATTATCATCTTTGAGCTAGGCTTAAAAGTATCTAATGTCACTACCGAACAGTCATGTTTGAAACATGACTGTCATTACTGTTTTGGTAGTGACAAAAGGAACACATACTCATTTATTTGGGGTAAATAAACAAAATTTTAGTACAGTTGTGCAAATCATTAGTATTTTATTATGTTTAGTATTTAACATAAGTATTAGTATTATTTGGTATTTTATTTATTTATAAATTCTGGATTTTAATGTGGTAGCTACCAACACATTACTGTCCAACCAACGTCACTACCAAAAATGTGCAGTCACGACCGAAACAAAGTATTTTGAATTATCAACTAAAATGTTATTATAGTGTTTGGTTCAATTTATATTCAAACTAATGGATATTAACTAACTTTGAAATCAGTATGATAAACTTTATGCCTTTTACAAAGAAAGATTGGATTCAAAATACAACAAATCTCATAAATTTAATTGTTATTGATTTACCTGTGAAAACTTTTTAAAAATAGCAAAAAATGTATAAGGTAGATGTAAACAAAATCTTAATAGGTCAATGCAACCCTTCTTATTAAATTATTTATTATTGTGTTTTGGTAGTGACAAATTTAGGGAGAGGAAAAATATTCCAAAACTTTCTGAAAATACAATACGTGAATTAACTGCACAATTACCTTTGATATTATACATACAGAATTTGTGGGAAAAGACTTATTTTTTTCCCAAGACATTTCCAACTCTGACTGTAGAATGGCCAATTTTCATAAGCCTTAATGTAAAAATAAAATAAAAAAATAAAAAAATAATTTTGTCTGAAAAAGATGGATGGCTTAGAAGCATTTCGATTTGATTAATTTTATTCAAAATCCTGTGACAGGTTACAGAAGGCTGTTTAAATATCTGCATCAGTCTTATTTTTAAATCGTGTATTAAATATATAAGTGTTCTGTGACATAATACACCATTTTAAATATATACATTTTCACCATAAATAAATAGTTCTCATTGGTGCATGATTGTTCTTAGTTAGTTAAACACACTGAGCATTCATCTTTGAATTATAAGAAGGAACTTAACATTTATGAAATGCATGGTAAATCTACTGTGAAATGTGCTCAATAAAAACACTAAACCAGTCTGAACATATATGAATAAAGTAATATGTAAACAACTCTGCAAATCAAATTAAGTGATATTGTTCAGCAGCTATACGTTTCCACAGCATGCAGAATATGTGCTGCCATGAGCCTAAAGCAAAGTTAATTAAGCATGGGAACCACCGGAAAAGGGCTTAACACACTTTAATTAGTGTGTGTAAATATTCAGATTCTTAATCAAATCTGAAATTTAACCAACAGAATTTTAGATTGGCCAAGGTGTCCAGTCCGTGCATGATGCTTGGTTATTTACATGGCAAATTACGTAACATAAATTAATCAACAGGGGTTAAATCTTTTTTCAAGCATGTTTTTTCAAGCTATATAACTTATCAAAACAGAGAACTGAATTTTTAAAAAACTAATAAGTTAAACCAAAGTTCAAAGCTGAAAACTTCAACTAAAAGTTGAGAACTTTAATAAATTAAATTATATCACATCAGAAAGAACATATGTCCAGATGAACTTCTAATAAAAACTTTCTGCAACAATTTGTAACAGCTGTCTGAGTATCTATCAAAAGAAGAAGTAAAAACTTTGTCCAGATGAAAAGCATAATTTCAAGATAATAAAATGAAACCGGCCCCTGAAGAAGGAAAAGAGTTTATAAACCAAATAGTTCAAGTTCAGTTTTGAAAAGAATGTAGATACTAAGGTGACCATAAATTCTCCCTTCTGGAAAAATTGCAGAGAGAGAAACCAAAATGAACACAAAGCAAAATGTTTTATGATACATAATATCTGAAAATGTTATGATTTTTTTTTTTTTTTTTTTTGCATTTTTGGGGAAATCTGTAGAATTCTGCAGAATAGATGCAGATGTAAAACAGATTTTACAGAAAGTATAATAAAATGTTTTAAAGGAATACTACTTCACTTTTCCATAGTAAATTTGTACATTTTTTTCATACATACACAAGCGTGTCTGTAAACATCCCGTCATGTGCGTGGAATTTAATGCAGTCATTACTTCGCAGCAACTCTCATAGCCCAACCTGTTGCTTTAAGAACTAGTCAAAGAAGATGACAAAAAAATGCCAATAACAACAAAAGACAAAGGTACTTGTGACAACAGTAGCCAGGTCAGAAGAGCCCAGCATTAGAACTCAAGTCTGAAAGAGTATAATGAAAACACAACACCATACTGTCCTCTGCAGGTCAGGTGGAGTATCACAAATCAGTCGCAATGTGCTTGCATCGAACATGTTTGAAAGACAAGACAAGAAAAATGAAGCATCAAAACATGATCAAATTAGCCATACATAATAAATGAGCGTGAAAGGAGTGGAAGATGTTTAGAACTTTGAGAATGTTCCAATTCTGTGGAAATCTGCTGAGTTTTGTGGCCACAAAATCTGTGGGCCTCATCATGATTTAGAGATGTACTGATGCACTGATCTAGGCAATTCCTTTTCACTGTGTCATTACTTCAATATATCATAATATAAAATTATAAATATTGATAAGTTGATAAGTCTTTTACAATAACTACATCACACCCTTGAAAGCTGTACATGTGAAAAACTGAAATGAGAACAATAAATAAGTAGCAAATAATGGTAATTCAAAGTTATTCAAGATGAAGAATTAAAACAAATGTTTTTTATGAAGAGGTCTATCTCAATAACTAAAGCTCATTAGAATGAATTTGAAATGAATATTGCAGGGTTCAGTCATCGCCAGTAAAGGTCTCTAGAGTTAATGGAATGAAATATAGACAATTATATGAGACTAGTGAAAAGTAAAGAATTTTTATATCAATACAGAATAAATTAAACGTATTTACAACTATGCTTATCTTGAAACTTTTTAAAAAAGAAAATGTATTTGTTCAAGCCCTCGCGTAGTTCATTCATCCCCCGTGTCACTGTCGGACTCCATTTCAGGAACTGTTGAACTGTACCACTCGGCATTCTCTTCTGACTCTTCCTGTATACCAGCGAGGGAAATCCCTCCACTTTCTGGCTTCACCTTTATGTCCATCGCCTCCAAATGCTGGCCTTGGTGCTTGCGCTTTGTGTGACGTCTCAGTGTGTTGCGCTCCGCAAAACGCATGTGGCATATTAAGCACTGAAAAGGTTTCTCACCGGTGTGTACTCTCTGGTGTCTCAACAGCTCCCCTGATTCACGGAAACGCCTTGGGCAAAGCTGGCACACAAAGTTTCTCTGACCGGTATGAATGTGTTTGTGTCGCTCAAGATGGCTTGACCTCTTGAACGCCTTGCCACAAAGGTGACATACGTGGGGTTTGCTTTGGGAGTGTGTGATGGAATGGCGCTCAAGGTCAGAAAGATAGTAGAAGACCCGTGGACAGTACTGACAGTAAAGAATGCGACGTGGGCCTAATGCTTGCGGGTCTTGGTTCTTTGGGTGATTGATGGGAATTACAGGTGATATGGGACGAAGGGGTGATGTGGAAGAGATGGTATCTAATGAGTCGGTTTGGTCTACTGAGGTAGACTCAGTCTCACCGTCACAGTTTACCTCTGTCTCGTGGTTTTTACTGTCATGTACTGTGGCAGAGGAATCCAACTTAGTTGCTTCAGAACACGAGGAAGGAGTAGTGACCGAATGCATCTCAGGCTGGTTTTCTTGTTTCTTCTCCACAGACACAGCCAATCTGAGAAGAGCCTCCCGAAAGGAAGTGGGCACTGGTGTGTCAGAGAAGGCATCAGTGCTGAATTGCTTGGTTGGACTTGTAGAGGTCACTGTGGAAGTGCTAGAGGAAGCAGTTGATGAGGTAGGGCTAGCAGGAAGATTAGAGGGGTTATTCAATCCTGAGATGTCTGTAGCGGTGGCAGAGGAAACCGTGCTGAGGCTGAGAAGTGACGGACGTGAACTTAATGTAGATCCCAAATCAAGTGGACAAGTAGCTGAGGAAAGTGCAGCAGTGGAAGAGGAGGAAATTTGAGATAATTGCCCAGGCGTGGACGAACTCTGAGTTGAGGACACCTGAGGAGATGACAAAACTAGAAACATGGGGGAGGACTGAGTGTTCTGACTGAGAGGAATCGGTAAAGAAAGGGTAATTAGCCCTGGGTTAGCCTTAGAGGCTGATGAGGAAAGCGACTGAAGCTGAGATGGAGGAAGAAGAAGAATGGGAGTGTTTGACCCTGTAGTATTAGCCACAATCTGAATAGGAACTGATGCCAAGTCAGACACAGCAGGTATGATGGAGGTTTTTGCAAGAGCTACGGAACTGTAAGAAGATTTTGGCTCAAGGTTTGGGGCAACTTGTGAGGTTTCCACTGAGACATGACCTACAGACATATTTGTACTCAGTGAATTGGGTTGTGTCTGCAGTCTTGAGTCTGCAATTTCCTGTACATCAGCAAAAGAGGAGGGCTTATCTTCAACTTGCCTTGGGCTTAGAGCCGTTTGTTCAGAAAGCCCCTCAGCATTTTGTATATTTTCAATTTGTGGGACTTTCTGCCCATCTGGGGTGAGTGTGTAAGGAATGCCCTGGTCATCTATAAGTAGTGTATCCATCGGATCTGGGGTTATGATGGTGGGGTATGAAGGATTTGGCATGGCTTCAATCGAAGGGGAGGACAAATGTCCATCCCAATACTGTGGGAGATATGTATTACTTTCACTTACTAATGGAATCCAGCACATTTCATTATCGTCCTCCTGCTCCACTTCTGCATGTTGAGGCTCATCCTCAATTTCATCAACTTCCATATGAAGTGAACCTTCATATTCAGGGTCTACAACCCATTCACTCTGCCTCTCCTTACTTCGATCTTTCTTTTTCGGGAGGCTTAGATCTAATACCTCATCCCCTTCATTTTGTCCCAAAAAATCTCCTGCACTCATTGCCGTGTTCCTTCCAAAAGCAAGTCTCTCCTCTCTTACATTACATAGAATTTGTGTTTTATATTCTTCAATGCAGTCTTTAATATATTCTAATCTTTCTTTGTTTGCATTTATGTCCATCCCAAGTTTACTCTCTCTCGCATGTGCCACATCAACAACCTGCGTCTTATTATGGGCACGCAACTCCTTGCTTTTGCAGTTGTTTTCGGCAGGTGATGGTGGTTTATCATTATGGAAACCTTTATTTAAAATAGATTGTCGTTGAACCTTAATCTCTAGTAAATCATTGGTTGAGATCTTAGCAATGTTTGTAGCTTTGGTTGGTACTTCACAAACTTCAGTCCTAGCATTATCAGACTCCATCTTGGGTATCAGCTGCATGTTTGTTGGTAGACTCCTTGTTTTCTCATCAAAAGTAAGAATTTTATTTTTAACAGTCTGGTTTTCAAGAGGACTCGTCTGGTTTGAATCTGATTCATATTTTGGTGAGTTCTGCTCACTGCTCACAGAGTTCTGCTTGCTGTAATCCTTTACAACTTCTGTCTGCTCTTGTGGTGGAACAAGAAATGCATCTTTGTTCTTAGATTCAGTCCTCACTGAGAGCCCCTCGTCTGATAACTCACCCTCTTGACCCACAGACATTTGGCAATCTTTGGTTGCAGAAAGGTCAGTCCACTTAATATGTGGAATGGTCTCACCTATCCTGTCCAATGCTTGTTGTTTGCGCATAGCAACCTCTGTACATTTAGCAGTAGAGAAGAAATCATATTATTCAGTACTTGTGGAGGAAGTTAGTTCATTATAACCTGAGAGAACAGTGAAATATTGCCTGACAGAGCCACAGAATCTTGCATAATCCAAGTAATGGCACCTTTTCCATTTGTTTGCCCATCTGACGTAACTGCTGATTTTCACCCATGTCACTGGCACTGCCATCAGTCAGGACCTTCTGCTCCTCTAAGGCATCAATCTGAAAAAAGAAAAAAACATTATTCTTCATTCTAAAATAGAAACAACAGAACTTAAGTTATAAAGACAGATCTCGAATGTACTGTTTAAGGTAACAATCCTTCAGAAAACATTTGTACATTTTGACAGCACTAATGAACTGCATCTTTTACTAATAATCACCTTTTTAAAGTTACTTAGTCCCTTTGTATACTCATTTAATAAATTAAAACATTATTTAATATTATATTTAATAAATGTTTAATGATGTTTGCCACATTATTTCAGTTGCGTTGTTATAGGTGTGTATTTAAATATTAAAATACAGCATCTTACAGAACAAGGGATGCTGATTAAGTTTTGATGTGGCTTGGAAAGAAGATGCCTGATCTATAAGGGGTTGGACTAAAACATTTATGAAGCACTTATACTTCACAAGCAAAACAAAATCATAACATTCAGTTAAAAATGACAGTTGTAGTTGCAGTTAAACAGGGCAAACAGAGGAGGCGATATAGAGGCGTCTTGATAAGAATCTGTAATTATATTTCCCCTCGGGATCAGTGCTAATAATGTAATAGTAATATAAAAATAATACATAACATGATTAAATTTCAGGTTATTTTCATTTAATACTGATGCCTACTAAAACATATGTTCAACAGTATTATGACTAGAATCAGATGTTGACAATGATGACATCCCTGAGCAACTCATCACATAGAAATAAAACAATAAGAATACAACCTCGTTGACGTTATTTCAAAAGCTTAAAAATCTTTTTCTATTATAATGGAATTTAACAATTACTATTTAATTCTGAATTTACTAATTCAGATACTGTCATTATCAACTTTCTCTAGTTGTGTCATTATGGTCTAATAGATCAACAAATCCAGCCTCAGTATATTTTAAAAGCTTAAAGGATTAGTCCACTTTTAAATAAAATTTTCCTGATAATTTACTCAACCCCATATCATCCAAGATGTTCATGTCTTTCTTTCGTCAGATGAAAAGAAATTAAGGTTTCTGATGAAAACATTCCAGGATTATTCTCCTTATCGTGGACTTCAATGGCCTCCAGATGGTTGAAGGTCAAAATTACAGTTTCAGTGCAGCTTCAAAGGGCTTTAAACGATACCAGACGAGGAATAAGGGTCTTATCTAGCGAAACGATCTGTCATTTTCGAAAAAAAATACAATTGTATATGCTTTATAAACACAAAATATCGCCTTGCACATACTTACAGTTTCCGCATTCTTCAAAATGTCCTACGCCTTACCTATTCTACTTATGGAAAAAAACGAAACTGCCGCCGCGTTTGTTCCGTAAGTAGAATAGGAAAGGCATAGGACATACAGCGTAATTGTTTTGTAGAATGCAGAAAGCGGAAGCATGTGCAAGGTGATCATGTGTGTTTATAAAGCATATACAGTTGTATTTTTTTTTAAATGACCGATCATTTCGCTAGATAAGACCCTTAATACTCATCTGGTATCATTTAAAGCCCTTTGAAGCTGCACTGAAACTGTAATTTTGACCTTCAACCGTTCAGAGGCCATTGAAGTTCACTATAAGGAGAATAATCCTTTTCATCAAAAACTTTCATTTCTTTTCGACTGACAAAAGAAAGATATGAACATTTTGGATGACATGGGGGTGAGTAAATTATCAGGAAATTTTTATTTAAAAGTGAACTAATCCTTTAAATCACATTTCCGAGGAAACAGTTGGTGGATCATATTTTAGCAGTTGTTTTCATTTGTATCAACCTCTAATATGTTAACAATAGAATAACAGCCTTTATTATAACACTTCGGACAGTGAATTAAAACAATAAAGCACTTTAATTTTTATAAACAGCATTATTATATTTTATTAATGGCATAATTAAACCAAGAAACCCACCAGCACTTTATTTTTAATATGAATGACACAATATGATTGCAATTTCTTATTAAAAAAGGTTTTAGATTGTGTTGCATAAATACACACTTAGGAAGTTCTCACATTTAGGCTAACAATATCACAAACACACCAAAAACAGACAAATTCTTTGGAAATGAACAATTTGACAGGATGCCAACACTACTAAGGAAGATTTTTACAGTTCTGACCTATATAATCCTAACAAAATTCAACATCAATATGTGTAATATTTGCAAAAGTGCTCAAATGCCATGCAGTTTGTAAGAATGCAACGCAATGAGCTTGAACGTCGCGCTGTCATGGTAGCAGGTCCAGTCCTCCTTCCCTTGGTTTTCATCACAAATTAAGTACGTTCATCTGTCAGCGCGCATGGCTCAGGGTTTGACACCAACGCCTTTGTCCGTACAGTCAGCCATGCAGCACTGTGGGAGAGTTAGAGATCAACACGGGGACATTCGACGCCATTACGCGTCGGAGGTTCGTTTAAAGAAGAAAAATATAAAGCCAAACACCGCGTTTGATGTCTGTGGGGTTCAGACAGCGCGTCGAACCCGTGCCATTATATGACCAAAAGTATCTGTCTGAGGGATATACCCTTCCATAACGTGGGCATTTCAGACACACTTGAATTATTCACATTTTTTGATCAAAACACTGACTGCGCTCGAACCTGCGACCAGCCATTTTATGCGTACCGAGGGTTCGAGCCGGTGACAGCGCTCACACACTGCTGCTTTGGACACCTTATTTCAAACTTTCCAAGACAACAAACACTCTTTATATGCTACTCACAAGAACATACATTTCTTGCCAAAAGCTTACAGCCATTCGCACACATTCCCTCTTTATAACTGAAATATTGAATATGAAACTGTTCTCACCCCACGAGTCAGCTCGCGCAGGCACTGACTGGCCCGACCCTGAGATACTTCCGGAAGACCAAATATGAATGAATGACTGGGCGGAGAGGTTGAGCGCGAGCGAACGGGGAGGGGGGGGGGATGTCGTGGTGTTGCAGTTTTCTAGGTCCGACCTGGACACGTTTAGGTCTGAAATTTTACAACATAACTTTAGTTGTAGATTAGACAAAAACAAAAAACCTAAGGGTGAATCTCACTTTAACTGTACATGTAATATTTCACTCCAAACTTAAAAGGAAATTAAATTTTGTATAAATATATTTTGTATTTCATTTTGTACATCATCCAGTTGGCTACATTTTTGTGCTTAATTTAATTTATGCTGATTTGAAATAATACAAATGTATGTTTTGAGATATACAACATTTCTTTGTACACTAGGCTGTACGAATCATTCATATAGACTTACCAAGTAAAATAAATTCAGTACTTTTAATGACAACAAACATTTTCCAGTTTCTTTATTGTAGAATCATGCCAAGAGAGATGAAAAAAAATACATTCAAAGATTATTTAGTATGAAGTTTGCACAATGCAAAACTGAATCCTCATGAAAGCAACAATTCAGCATGGCTGTATATCAGCAAAGTGTTTATGCTATAATATTCCCAAATTAACTCTTTCCTTATAATCCAATAAGCAGTCCGGTCAAAGATCAGCTATCTCTAAACATATTATAAAACTGCTTTTGGAATACAGTACAACTAGAGAGCATCAGTACATGATTTCATAGTTCACCTTTGACCTATGCTTTCTTGGTTTTGGGATTGACAAGTTAGCAGAAACACTTTTTTTTTTTTCCTGAAGAAATAAAATATTATAACAAGGTAAACATAAATGCTATAACTCAAAAAGCAGTTTTACACTTTATATGACAACAAAACACAAGAGACTAGCTTATGACAACTGCGACCTCAAGCAAGTATGAGGGTGTCTGCATATCAGATATGACACAAACTCTGTTTAAGGTAACTTTGTCAATTCAACACACTAAATAGAAGAGAGAAGAGTTTAATGAGGTATAACTGTGAGATCCTACTGAGATCCAGTCCAAAATAAAAATGTAGTGGAACATTAATTTAGGCCTATGTTGATTCAGACTCCAAATAGGTGTCAGAGTGAGGAGAGAACTGTGCGTGCCAACATGCAAAATGTGTTGTCATAATTTGATTGAGTTCACTGAAGTTCAGCAGGATCACATGCATCAATCTCAGAAACCAGTCGATGAGGGAACAGTTTGAACTGCAGCCAGGTAGGGTCTATAGAAAAAAGAGGGAGATGAAGGTGATGCAGGGTTTTTTTTTAAGTGTAAAGTCCAGTTACTTTATTATATGTATAAATGTAGTGGTAATTTTGTACCAAGGAAGCAACTAGGTGCATTGAGCTGTCCATCTACGCAGACCTCCGTGGCAGTGAAGCTGCACAGTTTTTCGGGATGTTTACAGAAAAATGTCACATTCTCTCCATGAGCAACCACACCATCGGTCAGATCATATGGCCAGCGCTTTATTCCTCCCACAATCACCCTGCTGCGTTGAGATGGAACTGGACAGCGGGCTGATCGGAAGGACAAGGGAAGAGAATGATGGGATATATTTGTCATGACAAAAAGGATAGAAGTTTATGATTTACAGGTTTATGTATTTACTTACATCCAAGAAAATAAAATTTTTCAATGCAAAAGTTCAACACAGCCATGATTGACTGAATGTATTGTGTTGTCGCCAGCTTCCCTTACCCCGGCAAGCAGGCTCTGCACTCCATGTCCCATTAGGTAGACAAGTCACTTGATTTGGTCCATCCAACAAGAAGGTTTTCTTGCAAAGGTAATAAATTGTGTCACCAACTTCATATTCAGTTCTCTGGACAGCCACCAGGTGTCCACGATCAACCTCCTTAGGAGGAGGACAAACCACACCTGATAACAGACATATTCACACACTTATATACACATACAAGTGCACTGCAGAATTACAGTTTTCACTTTAAAGATGAGCATTCTGTGCTCGGTCGGTATCACTGTGGCACAATGTTGATTATATGCCACAAGCAAATTATTTTAATGTTCAAGCTATTTGTTTACGTTAACGTGTAGAAATGTAATGCTTCAAATTGTATGTAATAATGTGTGTATTATTTCAGGTGTAAAGTTTTTATGGTCACTGTGAAATAAGACTCAATATATTTTGTTGATCCTGGAACAACATTCCTGTCTGAAATTTTAGTCCTAACCCTATCCCTACCCCTAAGCCTATCCCTGGTTGTAAGCCTAAACTTGACAAACTCTAAACTTGTCCCTCAAATCTGATTGGTTGATTGGAATGTTGCTCCAGGATCAACAAAGATGTTGATCCAGGAACATGTTGCACTTGTAACGCACATTCTTTGCATTTTTTAAAGAAAGGACCAGTCGAAATTAATTTGTGGTAATCAAAATTATGCCACCATTACATTAAACAAAGCCTAACTTTGTAATGGAATATGCCTTTAAAGGGTTAGTTCACCCAAAAATGAAAATAATGTAATTAATTGCTCCCCCTCATGTCATTCTACAGCCGTAAGACCTTCGTTCATCTTCAGAACACAAAATAAGATATTGTTGATGAAATCTGATGGCTCAGTGAGGCCTCTATTGAGAGCAAAGCTATTCAAACTCTCAAGGTCCATAAAGGTACTAAAAACATATTTGAAAGAGTTTAAGGTGCCATAGAACGTCTTTTCAAAAAATGTAATATAAATCTAAGGTGTCCCCTGAATGTATCTGTGAAGTTTCAGCTCAAAATACCCCATAGATTTTTTTTTTTAATTAATTTTTAACTGTCTATTTTGGGGCATCATTAACTATGCACCGATTCAGGCTGCGGCCCCTTTAAATCTCTCGCTCCCTGCCCTCCCGAGCTCTTGACTATAAGTGCAGTTATACAGTGCATAAACAAAGTTCACACAGCTAATAAAACCCTCAAAAGGATCTTTACAAGATGTTCGTCATGCATGCTGCATGCATGCATCGATTCCTGTGAGTAAAGTATTTATTTGGATGTTTACATTTGATTCTGATTGAGTTTGAGGCTATATACTCTGTGGCTAACGGGCTAATTCTACACTGTTGGAGAGATTTATAAAGAATGAAGTTGTGTTTATGAACAGACTGCAAGTGTTTAAAAATGAAAATAGCTACGGTTCTTGTCTCCGCGAAAACAGTAATAAACGATGGTAACTTTAACCACATTTAACTGTACATTAGCAACATGCTAACAAAACATTTATAAAGACAATTTACAAATATCACTAAAAATATCATGATATCATGGATCATGTCAGTTATTATTGCTCCATCTGCCATTTTTCGCTATTGTTCTTGCTTGCTTACCTAGTCTGATGATTCAGCTGTGCACATCCAGACATTAATACTGCCTGCCTTGTGTAATGCCTTGAACATGGGCTGGCATATGCAAATATTGGGGGCTTACATATTAATGATCCTGACTGTTACGTAACAGTCGGAGTTATGTTGAGATTCGCCTGTTTTTCGTAGGTCTTTTAAACAAATGAGATTTATATAAGAAGGAGGAAACAATGGAGTTTAAAACTCAACGTATGTCTTTTCCATGTACTGAACTCTTGTTATTTAACTATGCCAAGCTAAATTAAATTTTTGATTCTAGGGCACCTTTAATGTGAAATCAGTAGTTCTATATTAATATTATTAAAGCGACAAGGATACTTTTTGTGCACCAAAAAAAAATAATAATAATAAAGACTTTTCAACAATATCTATATGGGCCAATTACAAAACACTGCTTCAGAGCTTTACGAATCGAATCAGTGAATCGGAGCGTGATTTCAGCACTTCAGCCATTTGACAGGAGATCCGAATCACTAATTCGAAACAAAAAATTCATAAATCTCAGAAGCTTCATGAAGCAGTGTTTTGAAATCAGCCCATATAGATATTGTTGAAGTCGTTATTTATTTATTTTATTTTTTGGCGCACAAAAAGTATTCTTCTTGCTTTATTATATTAATATAGACCTACTGAACTCACATTAACTGTTTTAAATATGTTTTAGTATCTTTATGGACCTTGAGAGTTTGAATGGCTCCTCTCAATAAAGGCCTCATTGGATTTCATCAACAATATCTTCATTTGTGTTCTGAAGATGAATGGGTTTAGGTCCTACGGGTTTAGAACGAAATGAGGGTGAGAAATAATTGAAATTATTTTCATTTTTGGGTGAACTAACCCTTTAAAACAAGCATAGCTGCAAAAATTGATGTTGATCCAACAGGGGGCATCCTTGCACCGGTATATTTTGGTGAAACCCATATCAGCTCCACTAGCTCTACACACTCAAAAATTCATTTACACATAGTGCCCTATCCGCCTACTCACAAACCCACACAGTCTTTATTGCTCTTCTCTCCCGCTGTCCCTCTCATCTCTCTCTCATTACTTTGTACCATGGTGTGCATGAGTACATTATCTCTTTAGCAGTTTGGATCAACATCTTCCACTCGGGCATACATTCTAATACACCTGCTATTTCCTTTTAGCAAGAACTCTGTCTCAATCATTTCCATGTGGAGGAGTATGTGTAGACAGGCAGACACACACACACTTACGGCGACAGATGGGGTGAGGGTATTGCCACGTCTGGTCCTCAAGACAGATATTCTCACTATTTCCAATCAGCACAGATCTGTATGGAGAAGAGGACGAGGTGTGTAAATTGCATAATTATAAAACAAGACATTCTGTTGTATATCAGTCACAGATTTCTCTTTCCAGTTTTATTTTTTTCTCCTCACTCTCACCCTGATGCACACTGGTACTGGATAGTGGATCCCACGGCAGCACTGCCCTGTACAGAGAGCAGATCATCATCATCATCAGGCAAAGTACAGGACACCTCAGGCACCAGAACCGGCTCTGCTGTAAGATCTCCACCTGGGGAGGCTGGTGGAAAAATAAAAATAGCTTATATATCTCTTGACATAAGTTCGCATTTAAATGCTACGCTGATTTGGTGGACAAACACGTGCTGAGTCCTTAGAAATGTACTCTTTGTGTTAATGTTTCTAAATGTTTTGAAAACCCTTTATATCATTTTCATTAAAGTTTCAATTTAATGACTAAAAATGTAGGCTATAAAAAAACAAGTAAAAAGTAGTTAAAATATTTTCAATTTTTTTAAATAAAAATCATGAATTATTAATTCATACCTATTACATTTTTGGGGAGTCCATTGACATTTTACAATCTGAACTGACCTTGTTTGTCATTAAAAGGTCAAATTATCTGATATTGAGACTAACTGACATCAACACACAGTCATGAGGATGCAGGGGTGCTCTCTACAATATCATTTCATGTTTTATGCTTGTTTTTCTGCATGTTAGTTGCACCATAGTCTCGCGTAGCCAGACCTTCAGACTGACGGCAGAAAGTCTGGACTCTTTAGCAGCTTTAAAGGTCCAGTTTTAAATGAACTTTTCCTGATAATTTACTTACCCCCAAGTCATCCAAGATGTTCATGTCTTTCTTTCTTTGGTCGAAATGAAATTAAGGTTTTTGATGAAAACATTCCAGGATTATTCTCCTTATAGTGGACTTCAGTGGCCTCCAGACGGTTGAAGGTCAAAATTACAGTTTCAGTGCAGCTTCAAAGGGCTTTAAACGATACCAGATGAGGAATAAGGGTCTTATCTAACAAAACGATCGGTCATTTTCGAAAAAATACTGTATATGCTTTATAAACACAAAATATTGCCTTGAACGTACTTCCGCATTCTGCATTCTTCAAAACGCTTACACTGTATGTCCTACGCCTTTCCTATTCAACTTACAGAACGAACGCGGTGCCAGTTCCGTTACATTCAAGGCGATATTTTGTGTTTATAAAGCTTATACAGTTGTATTTTTTTGGGAAATGACCAATCATTTTGCTAGAGTGCCCTAGGAAGTTCCAAAGGAAATATAAAATTTACTTTTATCAGAGAACATAACTTTGGACCACTCAGCAGCAGTCCAGACCTTTTTGTCTTAAGTGGCTTGACACAAGGAATGCGACAGCTGAAACCCATGTCTTGCATACGTCTGTGCGTAGTGGTTCTTGAAGCACTGACTCCAGCTGCAGTCCACTCTTTGTGAATCTCTCCCACATTTTTGAATGGGTTTTGTTTCACAATCCTCTCCAGGGTGCGGTTATCCCTATTGCTTGTACACTTTTTTCTACCACATCTTTTCCTTCTCTTCGCCTCTCTATTAATGTGCTTGGACACAGGGCTCTGTGAACAGCTAGCCTCTTTTGCAATGACCTTTTGTGTCTTGCCCTCCTTGTGCAAGGTGTCAATGGTCGTCTTTTGGACAACTGTCAAGTCAGCAGTCTTCCCCATGATTGTGTAGCCTGCAGAACTAGACTGAGAGACCATTTAAAGGCCTTTGCAGGTGTTTTGAGTTAATTAGCTTATTAGAGTGTGGCACCAGGTGTCTTCAATATTGAACCTTTTCACAATATTCTAATTTTCTGAGATACTGAATTTGGGATTTTCCTTAGTTGTCAGTTATAATCATCAAAATTAAAAGAAATAAACTTTTGAAATATATCAGTCTGTGTGTAATGAATGAATATAATATACAAGTTTCACTTTTTTAATGGAATTAGTGAAATAAATCAACTTTTTGATGATATTCTAATTATATGACCAGCACCTGTATGCATGTTGCTGCTGATTGGGCTGACAACGTGAGAAAACGTATCTCAAACCAGTTGCACACTGTTGCACATCGTTTCCAGGAAACATGTCGTTCAACCCGGAAACCGTAGCAAAACATTGCGCACCGGTTTGAGCTTGAACGTGCCGCAGATAAGTGTGCCATATGCATCAGACGTTCAGCCAATGTTCCGTGGTAGTGATGTCTGAGGCTGAGACTACTTTCACCACATCTTTGATTGTGACTTTGATCAGTGAAGCAGTTTTTGTTCCTAAGAAATAATAATTAAAAACAACCAAAAAGATGTAGAACGTCTGCGCCAAATACTGAATTAGTTAATTGATAAAAAATGACTTTGGTGTGTACACTCAAAAAAGCATATCAAAGTTCAACAAGGAGAGGAACTCACACACATAATAGTAGTCATAAAAAACGTTATTATGAGGCCAAATGCAAAGACAAAACTTTTCGATTTACATCGTCATCAGTGTCGTCACCTAAATAAGGTTTCCTTTTTTTTTTTGATATATAAAAATTACAGAGCCCCTAGGGCTACACGGTGATGGAAAAAATATTAGATGGGAGGAAAAAATATATCGGAGTGTCTATTTACACTAAGTGCAAATAGCGTCCCTTGCTGGCAAACGCAATTTACACTAGGTCTAATTAATTCCTATGGAAGTCGAGCTTCACAATCCCAGAATGCACCTCGCGAGCATGAAGCTCGACTTCCATAGGAATTAATTGAAAACGCTCGCTCTGCTCCGCCCGCCCCGCGCCAGTGGACACCTACCGTAAGGCTCGCAGACCTGGCTTTTAACGCGACCGACGCGGGTTGGAATCCGCCTTTTGCCGAGTTTGCATTTATTTTTAATTAAAAAAATGAAAATAATGTTCTAAAAGTGGAAATAAACTGCGAACAAGTGTTTAATAATATTAAAAGTATTTATTGGGTAGGGTTTTACTTTACTTTTACATGGTGTAAATAGAATCTATCGCTATTTTCACCTAGTGTAAATAGCATATCACTAAGAAAATACTGCTATTATCACCGTGTAAATAGAATATATTGCTATTTTCACTTAGTGTAAATAGCATCCAATTGCCATTTGCAATTAGTGTAAATAGCCGCTGCCAAAATATATTTCAATGCTTTTGCAACGTATATGCTACCCTAAGATGTGCGTTTACTTAATTTTTTTGCATTCTCTCACAAAAAACTGGTGATGGAAATAATATGAGATTGCAAGAAAAGATATCTTTTAAGTCTTTGTGAAATATAGCAAATGCAAAGTTTTTCAAGGAAATGAAATATCTTAGCGAAAGAACACAAAAGTTTTGCAAGCAAACGCAGGTTTCTTAGGGGAACGCAAATGTTTTGAAATGCAAAAGCATTAATAGAGAAATTAAAAACATACAAAATGTTTATTCAAGCATTGCATATTTATGTATCTCTGAATAAACTGACAAAAATGAGTTTACATAATTGAAATGGGTCACATATATGCTTTAGGGGTGGTAAGAAGCAAAAGTTTAAATGGTGTAAAGCGAAGAGATATTACAGTCAAAAGCCCTCTGTTATTTCCTTACTTTTGGTACATGGTCGGGAAAGGAATCCAAATGGATGACCCTGTGGATATTGGCCTGGAGCTTTTATCTACTGCATTAGATGAGGTAACATACAAATACATGACTGGGTGAATGAACAGATGGGTATAGGGTTGACAAATGGATTCACAGGTCATGGTGTGGCTGAGCGGGTACCCAGATGATTGATGGACAGAATGTGCATCTTCATTTTGTGCTTTATCAGAAAAATCCATCTGGAACAAGCTGTTCTCACATTCCCTCTTAAGCAGTTGACTCATGCAGTTACAGTATGTATCAGATCTCTCCCTCTTTTGTGAGGATGACTGATTAATGAAGGGGGAGGAAATCATGCAGTCAACATGCACACACACCAGATTTCCATTGTGCATCAATTCAGCTTTGAATGCACTTGAACTTTGTGTGTGAATCTGGCGTATCTACATGCCTGTCTCTGCTTGTTAAATATTCCATGTCACTGATCTGCAGATAATACAGTACCGCAGGACAGTTTTCACAGGCCCAAAACGCCCACACCTCGGCTCTTTTGACAGCTCATTCCTAGAAATACCTCTCATGTTACTCCAGGAAAAATGTGTGTGAATGTGTGCATGTGTTACATAGGGGGTGAAACTGGGAATGCTGCAGCCTGGAGCTCTGCCGATTTACGCCTCCTCTCAACAGAACTGGAGTCTTTAGACTCAAACTCCACCGCCCAGAAATAAGCGCTGACCCAGGTTCACAGGCTCTAAGCTTTTGTTCCATAAACTACTTGTGCAACTAAAAGTGCATTATTATGTAGACACTGACATATATTTCTAATTTTCTTTTTTTTTCACATTCATGGCTGGCTGCTCTCAGTATCGCCAGCATAATATTGCTGCAATGAAGTCATTTTCCCTGAATTGCATAATACTGACAAAACTTGATGGTTTACAAACAAGATGACGGCAACCTGACCAATTGGGAATGATGTCTTCATCTCATATTCCATTTTTTCCAGCTTTACATACAGTTATGCAATATTAGCAGGCAAAATGTAGGGGTTTTCAAATGTTACAGATGCAGGGACCCCCATCTAGATTCTGAGTCAATTAGCTATTTGCTTGGTTATATTTTATGTTCACTCATATACCAACAACAACAACAAAAAAAGATTGGGTTGTTTTTTTGTATCGCTTGCTTAAAATGAACCCAAAGTATGTTGGAAATGAACATTTATTAATAAGTTTAATCAATAATAATTAAACAATAAACATTTATTAAACTGCTTATTAATAAATGTTCACCTTTTGATTATTATTGTTGCCTCTAGTAATTATGAATCTTATTTTGAATTTCCAACCTATTTTGGGTTCATGTTAAGCAAGCCATATAGTCAAATATAGTCATAAGCCACCCAGCATGTAACAACATTTAACCCAACTGCTGGTTTTGTCCATTTTCAACCAAACCTTGGCTGTTTTTAACAGTATTTTTTAGTGTAAGGTGCTACAAAAATCCAAGATAGACAGACAGACAGACAGACAGATAGACAGATAGATTAGATAGATAGATAGATAGATAGATAGATAGATAGATAGATAGATAGATAGATAGATAGATAGATAGATAGATAGATAGATAGATAGATAGATAGATAGATAGATAGATAGATAGATAGATAGATGTTTCCACCTTCCTACCTGTACAAACAGGCTCATCTCCACTCCACTGTCGGTCACCCTGGCAGCGGCGTATTGTAGCGTCTAGCCCGTTATGCATGGTGTACCCAGGCTTACAACGAACCTCAAGCAGAGCGGAGAAAGAGGGCAAAGGGGAAAGGAGAACTGCATCAGAATTTTTTGCAGGTGGGAGAGGCCACGGACATGTGCGACCTGTTAATAAAAAAAAAAAATCACATGAAAACTGTAAACACTGCCTTATAATATAGATTTAGTCATTGTTTTAGGTTTATTTGCTTTTAAGGTTCGTAATAAATGCATTATAGTGTTTCTAGCTCTGACCTGGGGCCACACAGCTGAGTCCACACTGCCCGTCGCAGAGACACTGACGTTTGTTGCCACAGTCTTTATCTTGCTGACACTTTTTTGGGCATGTTTGTCTTCTCTCATTACCCAGTATTCTCTCTGGGCACTGTTCTGTTGCATCCACTTTAAGATAAGCATGCAGAGAAACATTAAAAATGTTTAGAGAAAAGACAATATGCAGATCATAATTTGTTTCAATGTTAGGTGGGCTGACACTACCAGTCAAAAGATCAGAATAGGTACAATTTTGTGTGTGAAAGAAGTCTATATGTTCATCGAGGTTGCGGTAAAAACTGTAATATTGTAAAATATTTTTACAATTTAAAATAATTTTAAAAGTGTAATTTATTGCTGCGATTTTCAGCAGCATTCCTCAGCCTTCAATGTCACATGATCCTTCTAAGTAATACTTCACAATATTACTGTTTTTACTGTATTTTTGATCAAATTAATGCAACCTTGGTGAGCATAAGAGGCGTCTTTCAAAACATTTTTTTTTTTTTATATTTACAGGTACATTCAGGCAACAACACACATTTTAAATACAATGTTTGCCTGCCTAACTATTTAATCCATGCCATAAAATAGCAGGCTGTAAAATGTCTGGCAGTCTGCCCAAGACGCTGTTCTCTGAGCTGAACCAGGTGTTTAACACAATACATCCACATAAACCAGACAGTGATATGGATGTAGCCCACCCATAAACAGGATGTATCATTTAAATGTTACAAGCTTATAATAAAACATAATGTTAGTAGTAGAATGAAAGAGCTCGACACAATTATGCATTTCTGGTTATGCAATGATTTTGAGTTTAAACGGGAGATGGTATACTGCATGTGTGTGTGTGTGTGTGTGGTCCTGGTAAACCCTATGTTGTGGGAACCAAATGTTCCCACAAAGATAGAAATATCAGTAATTTTTGACCTTGTGGAGACATTTATTTATTTATTTGGTCCACATGATGATAAGTGCTTATAAATCATACAAAATTATGTCACTTAAAAAATGTAAAAATGCAGAATGTTTTTTTGAGGGTTGTGTTTAGGGTTAGGAGAATAGGCAGCTTATACAGTATAAAAATCATTAAAGTCCCCATCACCCAATGTGTGTGTGTGTGTGTGTGTGTGTGTGTGTGTGTGTTCTGAATTTCATGGAAAAGTAGCTCTAAGAAACAGATACTCAAGGCAATATGTGAAAGGGAGGGGATGATAGTAGAAAATGACAAAATCACAACCCGGACAAATTTTAAAGGGACAGTTCACCCAAAAATCACCCTCATTTCATTCCAAAACTTCACATTTCTTTCTTCTATGTGTAACACAAAAGAATTTTCGAAAAAGAAATGTTTGTTTATGTCTGTTTTATGATCCCACAATGAAAGTCAGTGGAGTCCAAAGTTGTTTTGGACCCCATTGACTTTCATTGTATGGACAAAAACATTTTTCAAAATATATTCTGTGTTGCAGAGAAGAAAGAAAATCATGCAGGTTTGGCGCAACATAAAGTTGAGTAATGACAGAATTTTCAGTTTTGGCTGACAAGAAATTGCATAAACAGTGATGGAGACCAAAATATATTTTCAAATAAATGAAAAAAGATCACACTTACTTTAAATAAAAAATATATAAATTCTAAATACTGAGCCTCCAGTTCAAAAGTCTCTATTAATCCTACAAGGCAAAAATCTATCAAATGAGCTGTCATTCATTCACAATATTAACAAATCATTTAAAAAAAAAAGGTCTCACATGGAAAGCCATCCATAAACCTTTCATTTTCTTTCAGACACCCACGCACACAAACATGCTCACCTGATGCTGCAGACAGGCTGCTGAGGGCCCACACACACAGAAGAGACACAAGCAGAGATCGCTCCATCTTTCCCTAACTCTTACTGCAGAGGTTATGAAAGAGGTAGCGAGACAGGAGAGGGGATATAAAGATGGGGGAGAGTCTGGAGGAGGGGGTATTGTAATGGTGTGATGGCGAGGGAGGAGTGAGCTGCCGTACATGCAAGAACACACACATCTGGATCGTATTGAGTGTTTTGAATACTGGGTAGAATTCCGCAGAAAAAAGACCTTTCACCCAATTCCATTGATGCCAAATGAGCTCAAACACTCACCACACATCAAATGACAGGCCTCATGGATACACTCTTCTCCACATACACATGCACAGTGCCAAGTCGAATACTGTAACAAAGTGTCTGTTAGATAGTAAGAGTGAGCCGCCTGGTACAGACCACAATTAAAATCAGGGTGCCCATCCTAAGACAGAAAGGAACCAATTTCCTTTAACAAGAGTAAATACACACTTTGACAGATAAACGTGACACCGTTCCCACACAGAGCGACCAGCTAAACCAACAACAAACCAACAACAATCACATTCGGGTTACGTCCACTGATTTATTTCTCACCCTTTTGATGAATGTCACACTCAGTGAATGAAACAAACCTCTTTATTTACATTTAATCATTTAGCAGGTGCTTTTATCCAAATCGACTAACAAATGAGAACAATAGAAGCAATCAAACCAACAATAAGGCAAACATATGTGAGTGTTGTGCCTTGTCCCAGTTAGTGGGTGGGATATATTAGGCAGCAAGTGAACATTTTGTCCTCAAAGTTGATGTGTTAGAAGTAGGAAAAATGGACAAGAATAAGGATTTGAGTGAGTTTGAAAAGGGCCAAATTGTGATGGCTAGACAGAGCATCTCCGAAACTGCAGCTCTTGTGGGGTGTTCCCAGGTCTGCAGTGGTTAGTATCTATCAGAGTTATGGGCGGCCAAGGCTCATTGTTGCACGTGGGGAGTGAAGGCTGGCCCGTGTGGTCTAATCCAACAGATGAGCTACAGTAGCTAAAATTGCTCAAGAAGTAAAGGTTGGTTCTGATAGAAAGATGTCAGAATACACAGTGCATTGCAGTTTGTTGCGTATGGGGCTGCTTAGCCTCAGACCAGTCAGGGTGCCCATGCTGACCCCTGTCCACCGCTGAAAGCACCAACAGTGGGCCCGTGAGCATCAGAAATGGACCACGGAGCAATGGAAGAAGGTGGCCTGGTCTGATGAATCATGTTTTCTTTCACATCACATGGAATGTCTGGGTGCATGTGCGTCACTTACCTAGGGATCACATGGCACCAGGATGTACTATGGGAAGAGGGCAAGCTGGCGGAGGCAGTGTGATGTTTTGGTGGGAAACCTTGGGCCCTGCCATCCATGTGGATGTTACTTTGACATGTATCACCTACCTAAGCACTGTTGCAGACCATGTACACCCTTTCGTGGAAACGGTATTCCCTGGTGGCTGTGCCCTCTTTCAGCAGGATAATGTGCCCTGCCACAAAGCAAAAATGGTTCAGGAATGGTTTGAGGAGCACAACAATGAGTTTGAGATGTTGACTTGGCTTCCAAATTCCCCAGATCTCAATCCAATCGAGCATCTGTGGGATGTGCTGAACAAACAAGTCCGATCCATGGAGGCCCCACCTCACAACTTACAGGACTTAAAGGATCTGCTGCTAACATCTTGGTGCCAGATACCGAAGAACACCTTCAGGGGTCTAGTGGAGTTCATGCCTCGACGGGTCAGGGCTGTTTTGGCAGCAAAAAGGGGGACCAACACAAGATTAGGAAGGTGGACATAATGTTATGCCTGATCAGTGTATATATAATAGTGTTAGTATTAATGACAAAAAAATTGTCTTCAGCCATTTCTTGAAAATGGCTAAAGACTTAGTAGCTTGGGTTGAGTTAGGCAGGTCAAAGTAAAGGTCTGTGAAAGTGAGTTTGTGCCTCTTTGGGATGGCATCACAGCCATCACTTGTAGATTGCACACTTCTGGAGGGTCTTAAGTTAGTTTAGGCATAGAGGTGCAGAGCCAGTGGTTGTTCTGTAGACAAACATCAGTGCCTTGAATATGATGCAAGCTACAATTGGCAACCAGTGCAAGAGGTTTGACAGTCCATGCTGTAAGGCCTGCCAAGAGAGCATTACAATAGTCCAGGCTGGATAGAACAAGAGCTTGGACAAAGAGTTGTGTAGCATGCTCTGATAGCAAGGGCCTGATCTTTCTAATGTTGTAAGGCAAATCTACAGGTCTGCGCAGTTCTAGCAATGTGGTCTGTGAAGTTCAACTGATCATCAAACGTGACTTCAAGCTTTCTGGCAGTCCTGAATGGAGTTATGGTTGATTAACCTTGCTGAATAGAGAAGTTGTGATAAAGTGTTGGGTTGACTGAGAGCACAACCAGTTCTGTCTTTGCAAAGTTGAGCAAGGTCCAACAATAAATGCCTGTCAGGCAGGCTAAGATGGGAGCAGCTACCGTTGGATGATCTGGGGTGCGTTTCCCGTACAACGATGCAACTCGCTGGTTTAACTACCATAGTACGATGCATCTTTAAAGAAATCAACTAGCTAGTCACTACTGTTTCCCGAAACCATGGTACCTGTGTCGCAAAACCATGGTTTGAACCACCTTGGTTGGAGCTGTCGTTATGACGTTCTTCTTCTTCTTCTTCGATCTAATGGCGGATTGGTGCTATGAACACATATCGCCACCTGCTGTAAATTTGGTTCTTTTCTCTTTTCGACTGCGCTTTCTTAGTGACGATGTGGAGTAATTACGTTAACAACTCAACATTCATTCTTTGCACAATAAAATATAAACATATATAAACACAATGTTGTCTTCTCTAATCCCAAAAATCTTTAACTATTAATTTCACAATTTCATATTTATTAATTTCTTATTGAATATTGATAGATCAGCACAATTAAAATGAAAATAAATGATGGGTTTTACTGTTGATCAATGATCACTGTGATTGTTATACTATTGTGTACACCTGTTGCATATTTTGCTTAAGATCATTAGCCTACCTATTTAAGTCCCCTTGCTATACAGCTATGTGTTCATATGACCTATATGAAAATGACGCGAAAACCACAATTTTCAAAAAATGAAGTTACAGTTCTTTTGGAGGAGGTGGAGAATAAAAAATACAGCTATTTTCAAAGCTGAAAAAATGTGTAACAAATGCTGATAAAAAAAAAATCCTGGGCAGAAATCACCCAAAAAATAAATGCTGCTGGCTATGGTTATGAGCGAAGCCCAGAAGAAGTTAGAAAAAAGTGGACGGACTTCGCAAGTGTGACAAAACGGAGGGCTGCAGCACGTAGAAGGGAAGCAAAAAAGACTGGTGGGGGTATCAACTCCGTTCCTCCTCTGACTGCAGAGGAAGAGAGAGTTTTGGCCATCCTGGGGCCTGAGGCCTTGGAAGGGATCCCTGGAGGCATGGATGCATGTGCGTCAACCAGGCCTTTGAATTCAAAGTTGAGCCCTGGAACATCAGGCCCCCTCCATCCTGACCCTGGAACATCAGGCCCCCTCCACCCTGGCCCTGGAACATCAGGCCCCCTCCACCCTGGCCCTGGAACATCAGGCCCCCTCCACCCTGCCCCTGGAACATCAGGCCCCCTCCACCCTGCCCCTGGAACATCAGAACCCCTCCAGCCTGCCCCTGGAACATCAGCAATGAGTCCTGGTCTTGGGCTATTGCTTCCTCCTTCTGACTCCCCTCAGTCTGAGGCCTCCTCATGTGCTGGGCAACGTCGTTCTGGCATTCCAGAAAACCAGCCATTAATCTCCCGCCAAAGGAGAAACAGGGGACGTTGTGGCTGCAGTGAGAAGCTGCTTCAGTCGGAGAAGAAGAAATTATCTGAACTCCAGGGAATCAGGAGAGAACTGAGGGCCCTGAAGGAGCAGAAAGGCCAACATCATCAGGAGGTTATGGCCTATAGGAGGGCTAAATTGGAACTCCTGCAACAACAAGCCAGCAAGCTCTCTTTAACCATGTTTCTACCAACCGACAGTAAGTGAAAATTGTGTTATTTACTCAGTATGGAAAGTCAAATCATGTGTGGCTGACAGCCATTTAATCTTTTTTTTCTTTTTTTTCAGATCCACAGATGTAACCCCCTTTTTTTTTTTTTGGCTACATTGTTGGCCATCATGCCTCACTTCTGGCAAATGGGGCTCTGGTGAAGCTTTATGGTTCATGGCATTCAATTTGTTTTTGAGTGATGAAGTTAAAACCCTTCAGCAGTTGAACTGAAATACAAATAAATAAAAAATGTTATGGCCAAATATACTCTTTTGTAATATGTATTTCAAGTGCTTTTGTAATACACTGGGCATTCAGTTTAATATGAGGAAAAGAGCATACTATTGTAACTTGACTCAAAGTAGTATATTAATGCCATATAAAAATGCAGGCATTACTGTGTGAAGCTGAAGCATGTTTACCATGCCATGTCATCCTTTATTAAATACCTGAATAACGTGACCAAGCCTGATAATGAAACATATGAAATGGAACTTTAATTTTATTTTAGTGGTGAGCCACCATCACATAGACCATAAAGTAAATTAAAATTTTGTTCATTCACAACATTAATATCATCAATGACAATATAAGCCAAACATAACACAAAACACTCTTAAGTACTAAGACTATTCTTAAGAGAAGAATGAAAATTATGAAATAACAGAATGACAACAGTCTATTTTAAAGCAAATCAACATATACAATATATTATATAATATATATAATATAATTATATAATATGTTGTACCTTATTACTATAATAAATCAAAGATGGTAATAATTAATTGTAGTAATTTAATTAATTTAGAATGATTATTAGCAAAGGTGTTTCTATTAACTCAAAAGCAGGTGTACTAATGGCTCTCCTAATAAAACAGTGTGTATGTGTTTTTCAAGTGCTCAACAATGGCAGCTTTACAAAGATTCTTACAGCTGGAGCACAGAAGGCGACTGAGAAGTCAATCAGTTTATATAAATGCCCACATAAGGACAAATTTTACCCCTCTTGACTCACTATCTGATGATGCAATTTTAAGAAAATTCCGTCTTCCAAGGACCAAGATCCTTGAATTATTTCAGATAGTAAAACCACACCTTCAGAGGGCAACAAGAAGAAACTACGCCTTAAGTCCAGAGGTGCAGTTGTTAGCTACACTGCGTTATTTTGCTGTTGGAAGTTTTATGGAAGTGGTGGGTGATGGTCTGGGGCTCAGCAAGTCTTCAGTCAGCAAAACTGTGACAACAGTAACACCTTTGCTTTTACAGCTGATGAAGAGCATCCTGGTTTTCCCCAAAACTCCTGAGGAAATACAGCTGGCCAATCAACAATTCTATGATCTTGACAACATCCCCAGAGTGATTGGCATCATTGATGGCACCCTAATCCCAGTATTAAGCCCTAAGGTAAATGAGCCCTTGTACATTTGCAGGAAGGGCTATCCAGCCATTAATGTTCAAGTAGTGTGTGATCACCAGGGAATGTTCACTGACATTGTGGCAAAATGGCCTGGAAGCACACATGACTCTTTTGCATGGGCCAATTCGGCAATTTGCCAGATGGCTGAAGAAGGTGGCTTTGGTGATAGCTGGCTCCTGGGAGACAGTGGATATCCTCTTCGCCCCTACCTCTTGACACCTGTGCAGCATCCAGCCACCATTGCAAAGGAAAGGTTTAATCAGGCCCATGGAAGGACACGCTCTATAGTGGAGAGGACTATAGGACTGTGGAAACAACGTTTTCGCTGCATCAGCAAGTCCAGTGGTGGCCTGAAGCTAAACCCCACCAAAAGCTGTTCTGTTATTGTGGTTACTGCAATTCTCCACAACATTGCAGTCAGGGAAAATGTCCAGCTTCCTGAGGAGGAAGTTGATGCCGTTGGAGCCGATGGTGAGGAAAATGCTGTTTCTGATGATGATGACGATCTTGATGATCTTTTGAACCCACATCAAGGCAGAATGCATCCTGCAGGAGCAGAAGTCAGAGAACTTTTAATTCAGAATATGTTTGGATGGTAGGCTAATACAGTATTTTACAGTTTGGATACTGTGTTTTCTATTATTTGTTTAATTTAATCTGACATAACTTGTGTTAATAAATAATGTTGTTTATTTGCCTATGTTTTCCCCCAGCAGACTTCACTTAAATACTTTTGCAAACAATAAATATGTATTTGTTTCTTATAACACCATGAGAATATTATATTCTACTACACAAAACTGCTTATTTATACAATTTTTCTTCATTCATTGACAAACAATATTGTGGTTTGAGTGTGTAATATTTTAAATAGCCTATATGTTAACGTATGTAAATTAGCCTATAGGCTAATTTAGGATAGGCGCAATAAGCTTTTGCTTCTGCCTATTCCTTTTCAGACTTTATGTTGATTTATGTCATCATTTGTTAAATGTTTAAATGTCTGAATAAAATAAATCTGAATCTGCCTACGTTTCCTTAGCGCTAAGCACTGCATGTGTTGCGTATATGTGTAATGCTACAGTACAGATACAATTTAATATTTAAGGGTAAACCCCTTTTTGTAAAATATTGTTATATGACAATTTGTCTTTGGGAATTTAACAAAGCTACTCACTTGCACACTCACCGTTTCTTCGCACAAACGAAACCAAGACTGCTTCCCAACCGGCATAAATAATCCTTTCGGGGGCACTTCGAAGGGAGAATAATTGCGATCGTCACGCTATTATATCGTTTCAAATAATTTGTAATGAAGAAAGCAAATTGTGTAAAACCTAGGCACCTCGACTTTAAGTCATCCAAATTACTTAAAGTGGATGGTGAAACCTTCGAAAGAAATAGGCTATAGGGTCGATAGCTCTGAATAGAACACATCCCAGCTGCTGCGAAATCAATGTCGTCGACACGACAAACTAACAAGGAACTATGCTTCTAACCACAGGTCAAGAGCTGTCGTTCCAACCACACAAGTTTGCGATGCAGTTTGCGAACGTTCGTTGGAACGATGGTTTCGGGAAACACCAAATCGTTGAACTATGAACGCACCCCTGGCTGGAATGAGAGGTAGAGTTGAGTGTCATCAGCATAGCAGTTATAGAAAAAAACAACATGCTTCTGAATGACAGATCCTAGTGATGATATGTAGATGGAGAAGAGAAGTGGTCTAAGCACTGAGCCCTGAGGCACCCTTGTAGCTAGATGTTGCAGACACCTCACCCCACTATGACACCCTGAAAGACCTCCCTGAGAGGTAAGACTTGAATAACTGGAGTAGAGTTCCCAAGATGCCCTTCGTCATGAGAGTTGACAGGTGGATTTGGTGGTTAACTGTGTCAAAAGCAGTAGACAAATTCAGCAAGATGAGTACTGAGGATTTGGAAGCTGCCCTTGCCAGTCTCAGAGTTTCAACAACCAAGAGCAGGGCGGTTTCAGTTGAGTGGCCATTGTTTTATTTATGAAGAATGTGGCAAAGTCGTCAGCTGTTAGGGTTGATGAAGGAGGGGGAGGATTAAGAAGAGGAAAGAGGGTTTTGAAAAGCATGTGGGAATTAGAATATCTGCATTTAACCCATCCAAGTGCACACACACAGCAGTGAACACACACACAGAGCAGTGGGCAGCCATTGCTACGGCGCCCGGGAAGCAGTTGGGAGTACGGTGCCTTGCTCAAGGGTCTCACCTCAGTCGTGGTATTGAGGATGGGGAGAGCGCTGGACATTCACTCCCCTCACCGACAATCCCTGCCGGACCCGAGACTCAAACCCATGACCTTTGGGTTACAAGTCTGATTCTCTATCCATTAGGCCACGACTGCCCCCCTTTTGTTGTGGTAGTATATCATTTTAGCAGTAGAGACATTTGCAGAGAAGAAAGAGAGGACAGATTAGTACAAAGCAAGGTCAGTGGAATCTTTCAATTTGTGCCACTTCCTCTCTGCAGCCTTGAGTTTAGAACAATGCTTGCAGAGAATATCAGATAGCCAGGGGGCAGAGGGGGTGGCAGGCTGGCCTGGATGAAAGGGGCAAAAGTTGTCTAAATTATGTTTTATTAACAAAGTTCGGGAGGAGCAGGTTCAGATAATTAACCTAATTAACAACAATTAATAGCATTCAGTTAATCAACTCAACCAATGACAAGAGGTACATATACAGCAGAATTTCTTCTGTTTGTTTGACAGTTTTTTCAGCATCCCTCCACCACCCCATTTTCTCACTTCCAGTTCTACCTATTCTTACCACAACCAGGGGGGCGTACTCTGGGTTCGGGCCAAAATTCTGAGCTCGGAACCCTCCCCCCTTTACTCTACTTATGTAAATGTGAACTCGTGAAACAAGATATTAGTGTGGAGAAAAGAGCATCAGTAGCACTGTTAGTATCTAATGATGAGATATATTTTATTAGGAAGCGTGGATGAGACAAAAGAGGATACTTTTTTTTTTTTAAGGTCTTTTTTTTTTCATCATATTTTGTATAAATCTTAATGGAACAAGGGAATGGATTTAGTTTATGTGATTCATATTCATACATTTAAACATATTTTAAATGAATACTCCATGGGACTTTATTCCATTATTATAATTCCATAATTATTGCACTTTTAGTATAATGGTGTTGCTCAATCTGTAATATCTGCCATAATATTTGTACTGAAAGATTTGTATTGCGTTCCACAATGTATATTCAAAGTTCCCTTTCAGTCGGTCACGTTCGACGTACGTCAGTAGTGACCGACGAATTGGGATATCGCTTAGAGAGCCCTATCATCTTCGTGTAAACTAAAGCAAGCCAATGGAATTGGCGTGCGATATTTGCATAATGCGCACCGCCCCCGACAGGTGTATATAAATAGGAAGCGGATGCAATCGCACTCTGTCTTTCGCTTCGGAGCCATTCACTGGTGTCCTGTTCAGAAGACTCCTTTCTTCGTTTGTTTTATTCTAAAACATTGCCTCAGAAGAGGATTTACAGCGAGCTATCGGTGCTGGTGAAGAGGGCACGTTCAGCGAGGTCGCGAGTGTCCGAGGAGCTGAGCTATAAGCTCTAAAACTGCTGTTTTCACAGCAACACAAAGAGTGTGTGTGTGTAGCGATTTGGGCCGGTTCCTCGGTGTGTCAGGGAGGGGTGTACCTGTCACATCGCGTCGCTCCCTGGGTGCTTCAGCACGAGTGAGTTGACTTCCCCTTCTAAAAGAGCTTTACAGACGAACCCTGACAGTATGTCATTTCGTCTGTGCGTTACTGGGTGAGGTCGTTCCCTGGTCCCTGCTGATGGGCACAATCGCTGCATCTCGTGTTTGGGCGTTCAGCACGCTAAAGCAGCTTTTGTGGATGGTTCATGTTCCCATTGCGGGAACATGACCATCGCGGTGCTGAGGTCGAGGCTCTCCTTCCTGAAGTCTCAGGAAGCGGGGGTCCCCTCTCCTATGCCGCGTACGACTGTTTTTTCCGGCCCCGGGAACCGGAATGACGGTACGGCGCTGTATAGGGAGGGCGACCTGAGGATAACGGTCAGGGCTCCCCCGCCGAGCGGAAACGCTCCTCGGGCCCCTGCCCCCTCGTCAGCACCGCAACCCATCTTGCCGCCGTTGGTTTCCGCTGGGCCCTCTTCGGACTGTCCAGCCGTTACCTTTGGTGTGCCGGCGGAGGATCAGATGTCGATCTCTGCGTCAGAAGGCGAGTCTGAGTTTTCGGGGAAGGAAGATCCGGACGCGCTGCCGCCCTCCGGGACGGTAGCGTTGCCCGAGTCGGATCCCAAACTCTCGGCTGTGCTCTCCCGGGCCGCCTTGTGCGTCGGGCTTGAGTGGAACCCTCCACCCTGTCCTGGCCCATCTCGGCTGGATGATTGGTACTTGGGGGGGGGTCGCGCTGGTCAGCCCCAGCGTCCCGCCCCAATGCCTTTCTTCCCGGAGGTGCATGATGAGGTGACAAGGTCTTGGCAGACACCGTATAGTGCCCGTACCAGGCCTGGCCCCGCGTCCGCCTTCACCTCCCTGGACGGCGGGGTAGCCAGGGGGTACGCGAGGATCCCGCCAGTCGAGCGGTCCGTTGCGATGCAGTTGTGTCCAACGGCCACTGGCTGGCGTGGTGACCCGCGTCTCCCGTCCCGGGCCTGTAAATTCTCAGCCGGTCTGACTGAGAAAGCTTACAGTTCCTGTGGGCAGGCTGCCTCTGCCCTGCACGCGATGGCCCTCTTGCAGGTTTACCAAGCAAAGGCGCTGTCGGAGATGCCCCAGGAAGGTCCTGACCAACAGCTGCTTGGGGAGCTGCGCGCTGCCACTGACCTTGCCCTCCGGGCAACGAAGGTGACAGCACGCGCTGTTGGTCATGCGATGTCTACCTTGGTAGTCCAGCAACGCCACCTCTGGCTGACCCTGGCGGACATGCGGGATACCGACAAGAAGCGGTTCCTAAATTCCCCCGTGTCCCCGGTCGGCCTATTCGGCGACGCGGTGGAGAGCTTCGCCCAACAGTTCTCCGCTGCACAGAAGCAGGCTGAGGCTATCAGTCACGTCATGCCACGGCGGTCCGCTGCTGCCTCCACCCAGCCGCCCGTGGCTCAGCCTCAACCCGCTCGTCGCCGAGGGCGCCCGCCTGCATCGTCCTCCGCCCCTGCTACGCCGGCAAAGCAGCAGCCTACACCAGCCAGGCAGCAGGGTGCCGGTCGCGGGCGTGGTGCCCAGCCCGTCTCCGCTAAGCCCGGTGGTAAACGGAAAAGCAAAACACGGCACTGAGACGGGCAACCTGGAGGGGAAGGTTCTCGCTCTTCGGGAGAGAATACCATCGTCTCTCCCACCCCCGGAGGAGGGCCGGGGGGAATTTGTGATGTCTTTCTATCAACCGCCGCTGGCTCCCCGGAGTCCAGCGGTACCCACTTTTTCACAAAAAGAGCAGTTTCCTCAAACTCCAGGTCACAACAAGGTGTGTCTGCCAGTGTGCCAGGCTCCGCCTCGCCGCTGGCAGCTCCCTCCCCATTCGCCAGCAGGCGGCAGTGTGATGGCGCAGACCGCGTCCCGTGCGCCGTCTCCCATGCATACTGCTGCCTCGCAGAGTCCGACCCCACTCTGGGCCGCTCCCAAGCCGTCCAAGTCGGGTCCCTCTCTGCCTTGCTGCCCCACCCCCGGTGCGTCTGTGGTACTACTTCATTGTACCGAAAAAGGGCGGTGGGCTACGGCCAATCCTGGACCGTCCCCAGGATTGGTTTGCAGCAATAGACCTGAAGGACGCGTACTTTCATGTCTCGATTCTGCCTCGACACAGACCCTTCCTCCGGTCTGCGTTCGAGGGTCGGGCATGTCAGTACAAAGTCCCACCCGACATGGTTTTAGCTCCCAGCCGGTTGGGTCTTCAGGTCAACTGGGACAAGAGAAAACTCGCCCTCGGGCAGAGGATCTCTTGTCTCGGTCTCGAGCTAGACTCGGTCGCACGGACTGCGCGTCTCACCGAGGCGCGCGTCCAGTCGGTGTTGAACTGCCTGAGCTCGCTCAAGTGCAGGACAGCGGCTCCACTGAAAGATTTTCAGAGGCTCCTGGGGCATATGGCATCTGCAGCCACGGTCACGCCGCTCGGATTGCTTCATATGAGTCCGCTTCAACACTGGCTCCACTGCCGGTGCTGCCGTCGCACCCTTGTCCGGTGGTCGGACCCTTCGTTCCTGCGGGCCGGAGTACCCCTCGAACGAGTGTCCAGGCATGCTGTGGTCTCCACAGATGCCTCTGCCACGGGATGGGGGGCCACGTACAACGGGCATGCAGTGGCAGGTCTTTGGACGGGGCCTCAGCTGCATTGGCATATCAATTGCCTCGAGTTGCTAGCGGTTCGTCTTGCGCTGGCCCGCTTCAAGAAGCCGTTGTCAGGCAAGCACGTTCTAGTCCGCTCAGACAGCATTGCGGCCGTTGCGTACATCAACCGTCAAGGTGGTCTACGCTTCCATCGCACGTCGCAACTCGCCCGCCATCTCTTGTTGTGGAGTCAGAAGTATCTGAGGTCCCTTCGGGCCACTCGTGTCTCAGGTGTGCTCAACCGTGCAGCCGACGAGCTGTCACGGCAGCCTTCACTTGCGGGCGAGTGGCGGCTCCACCCCCAGGCGGTCCAGCTGATTTGGCAGCATTTCGGCGAGGCCCAGGTAGTCCTGTTTGCCTCCCCGGAAACTGCCCACTGCCAGTGGTTTTATTCCCTGACTGGCGGCATGCTCGGCACGGATGCCCTGGCACACAGCTGGCCCCCGGGTCTGCGCAAATATGCGTTTCCCCCAGTGAGCCTTCTCGCACAACTCCTGTGCAAGGTCAGGGAGGACGGGGAGCAGGTTCTGTTAGTGGCTCCGTACTGGCCCACTCGGTTCTCAGACCTCATTCTCCTCACGACAGCCCCTCCCTGGCCGATTCCTCTGAGAAAGGACCTCCTGACTCAGAGGCGGGGCACCCTGTGGCACCCGCGTCCCGATCTGTGGAACCTCCACGTGTGGTCCCTGGACGGGATGCGGAGGTTCTGAGTGATCTCCCGCAAGCGGTCGTAGACACCATCACTTCCGCTAGAGCTCCTTCCACTAGGAGTCTCTACGCGTTGAAGTGGAACCTGTTCGTCGAATGGTGCGCCTCTCGCCGAGAGGACCCCCGATCATGTTCGGTCAGTTCCGTGCTTTCCTTCCTGCAAGATGGGTTGGAGCGAAGGCTGTCTCCCTCCACCCTCAAGGTGTATGTTGCCGCTATCGCCGCACATCACTACGCAGTTGAGGGTAAGTCCCTGGGGAAACACGATCTGATCGTCAGGTTCCTGAGGGGGGCCAGGAGACTAAATCCTCCTCGCCCTTCCTCCGTACCCTCTTGGGATTTGACCCTGGTTCTCACAGCTCTCCGGGGTCATCCCTTTGAGCCTTTGCAATCAGTCGACCTGAAACTAATGTCTCTTAAGACGGTTCTTCTGGTTGCATTGGCTTCCCTGAAGAGGGTAGGGGATCTGCATGCATTTTCGGTCGACGAAACGTGCCTAGAATTCGGGCCCGGTGATTCTCACGTTATCCTGAGACCCCGGCCTGGATACATGCCCAAGGTTCCTACCACTCCCTTCAGAGATCAGGTAGTGAACCTGCAAGCGCTGCCCTCGGAGGAGGCAGACCCAGCCCTAGCTTTGCTCTGTCCCGTCCGCGCTCTGCGCGTTTACGTGGATAGAACGCGAAGCTTCAGGACCTCAGATCAGCTCTTCATCTGTTACGGAGGCCAGCAGAAGGGAAAGGCTGTCTCCAAGCAGAGGATGGCCCACTGGATAGTGGATGCCATCGCCTTGGCGTACGAATCCCAGGGCGTGCCTTGCCCGCTCGGGTTGAGAGCCCACTCCACCAGAGGGGTGGCCTCTTCCTGGGCGCTGGCTCATGGCGCCTCGCTGACAGATATCTGTAGAGCTGCGGGCTGGGCGACACCTAACACGTTCGCTAGGTTTTATAGCCTACGTGTAGAGCCGGTATCCTCACGTGTACTCGCATCCACTAGTCGGTAGACGTGTTGTACCCACTCTAAGTGTCGGCTTGCAATGCCATTCCCGCCACTGGCCGGATACGTGCATACTTTCACTCCAGTCGTGTTCCCCGCTTGGCGAACCCTGTCGAGTTCCTCCGCCTCCCCCTTCGGCTCGGACATTGCGGAGTGTCTGATGCCAGGCCTACATCCGTCGCTGACGTTGTCTGTTGGCTGGGGCCCATATGTCGTGACCCCTCTACGTGAGCGGTCCCATATGTGTATTTTCCACGGTTTAAAACTCCCTACGGGCCGAGTCCGTGTCTTTCCCTTAGCAGAGCCAGCTCTGCTGTCACCTGTCAGATGAGTCTCCCCCTACCAGGTGGAGCCATCCCAGGGACTCCATATGCGTACTGCCCCCCGGGCCAGTCCATATGTGTATTCCCACGTAAACTCCTCCCCCATTGGGTAGGTAGTGGTCTCCGCAGCGTCCCTTCGGGTTTGCTTCCCCAGTGTGTCTAGTTTACTTAGTGGGTAGTGGTTAGACAGCAGTAGACTCTCTCGGTGTAAGCTCGCCCCCTTCACCGCCAGCCGGTGCTATGGGCGGCTGAGCTTGCGCTGGGCACTGGAAGGGGTTTCGTAACTGTGGCGCTTTAGTTGGGATCCCAATTCGTCGGTCACTACTGACGTACGTCGTACGTGACCGACTGAAAGGGAACTTCTCGGTTACGTATGTAACCCTCGTTCCCTGAAGGAGGGAACGGAGACGTACGTCCCGTCGCCACAGTTTCTGTACCCTCGCTGTAGTGCGGACACCAGCTGTCTCCCCAGCGAAAAACAGAGTGCGATTGCATCCGCTTCCTATTTATATACATCTGTCGGGGGCGGTGCGCATTATGCAAATATCGCACGCCAATTCCATTGGCTTGTTTTAGTTTACACGAAGATGATAGGGCTCTCTAAGCGATATCCCAATTCGTCGGTCACTACTGACGTACGTCTCCGTTCCCTCCTTCAGGGAACGAGGGTTACATACGTAACCGAGACGTTTTAAGTATTTTATTCTAAATTCTTTTCCCCCATTTATTTTCTTCACAAATATATTTCTATTTTTTGTTTGTTTTTTTCTTCACTTATATCTTATATTGTTAAATATTTAGAAATATTTGTCTGTAAAGGCACAGCCCTTTCTGAACAGCAGTCCGTGACAGCAGCTTGATGTTTGAGAGGTTTTCTACAAGCTACACTGACAGACAGCTGTTTCTGGTTCTTCCCTCATCCTGAGTTAAATTCAAGAACATGCATCATCCTGATAGCCGCTTTATTTATAAACCTTTTTTTAGTAAAGAAATGGAAGATACTACACGTGGTAGAACAGAATAGGCACAAAGGACATACAAAATAATCAACCTTAGAGTTTAGTGAGTAAGAACAAGAGTTTATTTGTGGTCTTGGAGAAAAAGACTACATTCCCCTGCATTACTTTGGCTAGGTGCAGTGTGGGTAACACTGATGCATTAGGGCATTTGTACATAAAAAAAAAAACAAGAATCACAACACAAATTGTTCATAGTCATCCACATGTTGAAGTGCAGAAAGGTAAGGACTACATTACCCAAAATCCATCTGCAAAAGTATATTGTCACTGATGAGGCAGCAAATTACTGGGTAAAAAAGGCGGTTCGTAAAAACACCTACATGCACAAAAAAGAGAAAGACGGAGCAAACGGTATGATGGGTCTTTATAATGCTAGTGTACAGAAATAAAGAGAAAAAAAAATCCATTTATTTCAGGGAAGCAGAGTTTTGAGAGTTTGTGATCGCCAAGGGCACCAGTTTTCGTTTCCAGTGTTCCTCTGATAAACAAATTGACCTGGCAGTCAGGGCAACACTTCTTCTACAGCTGGTGTTGACGATGAATGCTGTAACAAATAAGAAGTGACGAAATCTCCACAGCTGAGAGGAGACTTGTGGGATTTTTCTTTAAAGGAACATAAAATAGACAATATCAAGGAAATAAAACAACAAAAATTAGAATTCATTCGTAGTATTAACAACAATAGTAATAATGATCAGATCAATAATAATTCATAATAAGTGAAGTTACTTTAATGGTCGTTAAGGAAAGAAACAGACGTGACTGGAGAACCAGCTAGGAACCACAAAACGAATAGATTTTGAAACATTTGTACTGACACCAGTAAACAGGTTGTAAAAATTCAATATTGTTCCAATAAAAGTAAGAGCGCTCATTGGCTTCAATGTGTTTGCATATACAGGTGCAAAACCAGCAAAAACGCAGACATAGCCAAATGTCTACACGTCAACCTGTTTTGAAATGCAATTTCCCGTGCATCCATTACAAGAAATCATTCTGTACAATCAGATGAAAGTCATGTCCCATATATATATATGTATGCATATATATTCTCTCCATAGAGGTCCAAATTGTGTTTTTGCACAGCAAGAACAGCCTCTGCAAGTTCACTTAAGATCTGCACGTTGTGGATGTGTGCTGTTGCTAAAAAGCTGTTTTTTTTGTTTGCAACTGTGAGTCAGATTCCTATAAAAAGATGAGTACATTGTAGACAGGAGATAGCAACTTTAAGAAGAGAAAGAATCCTACGGAGTTCACCAAGGGAATAAACACACACAAAAAAAAAAATGCCAATAAAATGTGTGACAATTAATGCATGTCTTTCCTAACCATCTCCTTACCATCAATACATGTTTAGTTTTCATTTGAGAATGACAAATAAATATCAGCAGTAGACTGATAAACAATGTTTTTCCCCAAAGAGTTAAGATGCACCTGTCATTTCCCCTCATCCATAGTTGTTCTCGGTCACCATTGCCAAAATATTACGCGCAGGTTTATCACAACATAAGTGCTTGAATAAATCTATATTAACATTTCTATACAAATTTAAATGTATATTTTTTTTCTCAGTATTTTACAGTTTAATTTCTCTAGAAAGTTATTTTCTAAATCTTTAAAGTTCTAGGCTTAAATTCTGCCCCTCATTTTTCTCCTTCACAAGATCAAAGGTTTTCAACCGCTAAGAGTTGATCGCTTCAAAAATACCACATTTTAAATTACAGTGATACCTCAACCAGTTCCCTCCGTCAGTACTTTACAGCCTCCCCAAAGATATAGAAAATATACAAAAATTAATTTCAAAATTTTCCTTTCACCATTAAGCATTTTTCTATCATATAAAAATATACAATTCTCTCCATAATTAAAATCTTGCCATTGTACCTTACTGGGAAAAAGAAAAAAAAGAAAAAAATAGTTAAGAGAGGTGACATGCTCTCTCACTCCAGTTTAAAACTTGAGCTCTTGTGCTGTCTTCATACATCCCTCCATGTATTTGATACATTTTCCATCTGTCTTTTAGCATGACTATCATAGGAACATTCATTGCGTTCTGCATCCATCATCTCAATTTGCCTTTTCTTCCTCTCCTTTTATTGATCCAAGTGATGGCTCTCGTATTTGTTCAGGATGTTACGGCACCGGCCAAGCTCTTTGCGCATGTCAGCTACTTCCTGTCTGAGTGCAGCGTTCTCACGCTCGAGGAAGGCGGCGCGCACAGAGATCTGGTTCTCCTTCAGTCGACGAGCATCGCGAGAACGCTTTGCGGCCTCATTGTTCTTACAACGCCGACTCCAATACTTCTCGTCCTTCAGAAAAAAAACAAAAACAACAAAAAAGTATATATTAGAACAGGTCTACAACTGTAGGTGTGGAGCTTTGCCAGATGTGGGACTGGGATTTGTGTGTGTTCGTATGTAATTGTTTGAGGTTTTTTTTAGCAACTCTGAGAGACATTCCACTGAGAAATGCCTTTGAACCAGCAAACAGCCTGAGGTTTGACTGAGGTTCAGTGACTGTCCTCAAAGTGCCAGACACAGGGTTGTGGTTCACACCACTCTGTCAGTAGTGGTGAGGAACAGTCATAAGAAAACCAGTTACAAATCTTGTTTTAAAAACACTAAAACTGTTGATTCACCTGATGCCATTTACTTCTTCAGTTTTTCAAAATACAAATAATTATTTGAGTTATTTATTCATTTAAAAGCTAGGATTGCCAAACATCTTTTAAGCCAAACTCATTTGACCTAAAATGTTTATTTGAAGTACCCCCTGAGATTTGAAGTTAGTATTTCAATAATTTGTATGTTCGTCGTTATCTGATGTCGGTTAGCGGTCATATGACATGCAGATAAACAAAATATGGTAACACTTTACAATAAGGTTCATTAGTTAACTACATTAGTTAACATGAACTAATAATGAACTGCACTTATACATTTATTAATCTAATTTTAATTTCAGCATTTAAATAACTGTTTAACTATGAACATTATTGTAAAGTGTTACCCTAAATATCTTCTTTTTTTTTTTGGTATGCATTTTATTTCTATTGTTTTTTACTTTTAATTATTTATTATTATTTGCATAATAGCCTTAGTGAAGGATACTAATGACATGTTACTTGCTGCGGATTCTGGCTGCCTGTCAATTTTAATCCTTCTCGATCTCAGTGCTGCCTTTGACACTGTTGATCATTCTGTTTTACTTTCTCGTATGGAATCTGTGTTTGGCATCACTGGTACTGCTCTTGACTGGTTTAAGTCCTACCTCACCAACCATATGTAGTTTTTATTTCCATGGGTGGGCACAAGTCTAACATTGGCTCAGTCAAATTTGGGGTGCCCCAGGGATCTATTCTGAGTCCTGTACTCTTTAGTATGTATATTTTTCCCCTTGGTCATCTTTTGCAATCTCTTGGTCTTAAGTATCACTTTTATGCAGATGACACTCAAATTTACATTCACTCAAAACCTGAAGATCACACTGCAGTGGCATTTCTCGAACACTGCATATCGGAGATTAAAATATTGAAGTCAAAATAATTTTCTCTGACTCAACAGCGATAAGACTGAGGTCATGCTGCTTGGCTCTATCCATCAAATCCATCTCCTTCACTCAATGTTGATGGCTCTGTCCTGGAGTTTCAAACAAAATTAAAGAATCTGGGGGTGATATTTGACTCTCATCTTACATTTGATCCACATGTACAGAATACCGTTAAAACATTATTTTTTCATCTCCGAAACATCGCAAGGCTTCGTCCCATGCTTTCTTTTAATGTTGCAGAAAAACTGATCAATACGTTTGTTTTTTCGCGCATTGATTATTGCAATGCCCTGCTTGCTGGAGTATTGAAAAATACCCTCAGTAAACTCCAATATGTTCAAAATTCAGCTGCCAGAATCCTAACAAGGACAAGAACTCGAGAGCATATCACTCCTATCTTGGAGTCCCTACATTGGCTTCCTGTCAGGTTTCGCATAGATTTTAAAATTCTCATGTTGACTTATAAGGCCTTACATGGCTTAGCCCCACACTATTTATCTGAGCTTTTAACAGTTTACACTCCCAGGCGTGAGCTCCGTTCTTCGGAGTTAGGACTCCTGGCCGTTCCCACTACTCGCATGCGCTCTATGGGTGACAGGGCTTTCTCTTCCTTTGCTCCAAAACTCTGGAACTCTCTCCCCTGTGATCTTAGACATTTAAACTCTCTTAGTGTTTTTAAAGTTTCTCTTAAAACTTATTTCTTTAGACTGGCTTATATGTAATCTGTATTTTTATTTCTCTTCTTATTTTGTATTGATTGTGTTTTTAACTTTGTACTATGTGTAAAGCGCTTTGAGAATATCCTTTTAAAGGCGCTATATAAAATAAAGTTTATTATTATTAATAATCATAACCATAATATTTATGATTTATCTATCAGCTTTTCATCAACTTACAAACCTCATGAAAACCAGTTTGGGAAACCCTGATTTAAAGCTTAGTATTTATTAAAAAACATATTTCTATTGGTCACTTCTAGGTAATTTACGGTTTATAAACCTTTGTTACTTAAAGGAACAACAATGAAGGTTATTTTTGGGGAAAAACAGAAAAAAAAAAAAAAAGTGTCCATACAATTAAAGCCAATGGTTTTCAGAACCAATGTCAAAAACTAAAACTAAATCTGTAAAAATTTTGGTTAATTGAAGTAAAGCTGACAAAAAAATAAAAAAAATAAAATATGAATATGAAATATGCAAAACTTAAACTTCAATGAAAATTAGAAAAGTCTGCTTCACAAATAACTGAAATAAAAAAAAATTAAGCTGAAAACTTACAAAAAAAATGCTAAATAGAATTTGATAGTGAATCTGTGCTAGAACAAATAAAAAAACAAGTAAATAATAAATATGACAAAAGCACGTAACAAAAAAACAAACTAAAATGAAAACTGAAAATATAAAAATAAAGCAGATTCAAAATATTAATATAGGTATAATATGAAAATAACGCAGTTTTTGACTTTCATTGTATGGACAAACATAGTGGAAATATTCTTAAAAAAAATCTTTTGTGTTCTGCAGATCCAGTTCCATAGGTTTGGAAAGACATAAGGGTGAGTAATGATGACAGTTTTCATTTTGGCGTGAACTATAACTCTATAATAATATTTAAAAAAAACAAGAAGAATGCCGTTTCCTTTCCAAGTATTCAAAACATCCATTTGTTCCCTGAGGAGAGGTCACTGTGATTACAAAGGAATTCACCCTTTTGACTAGTGTGCCCTTTGTAACAAAAAAGCTGACATATCTGAGATCCTCGGTTTCCAAGACATCTGCCTCAGAACTGAGATATGATCACATAATTCTACCACCCATTGCCCAATGAAGACAATGTGACATGCTTTGTAAATAACTGTCTGTTACTTAATACTAAATCTATGCTAGTAATGGGTTTTGGGAACTAATGATCACTTTAATTTGTCTTATTTTAATTCTTGCTATCAGTGAATGACACTGTCTGTACTGATGCAAACATGCCTGGCATCTGCTTTACAGCCTTTGTATAGAGGCATGAAGAACGTCAGACCTGTTCAACAAAATGAGGGTGGAATTTTCCATACAATATCTATGAATAAGTGCTGCAAAAACTATTTCTACATTTTTGCCAAATAACCAGTTTTTAAAAACTACACAGTGATAGATGTGCTTATATAGACTGTTGCACAATAATATGTATGTTTGTGTTTCATATGCTTTGTATTTTATTGCCTTGCTTTATATTGTCCTTGAGTGCATTGAAAGGCACCTATAAATAAAAGGTATTATTATTATTATTATTAAAGTGTAAGCTATTGTCTATAATAATAAAAAATAAAAAAGTACACGTTTCACAAAATCCACATGAACCGTCACAGCTGGCAAGATTACGAACATGCTCCACTTATAATTCTCTTAGGATTTCTATTAAGCCACACAAGTATATCTGATAAATGATATGAATTATGTCCATAAAACGATGCCGTGTTGAGCTTCTCACCTTCAGGTCATCGGGGACAAGCATCTTGCGAGCCTTTTTAATCATGGGCTGAGGTTTGAGCTCTTCCTCACTGAAACGATGTCTGCGGGGGTCAAACGCCTCCTGTCCAGGCACACTCGACAGCGCGACGTCTGCGGGATCAGGGTCAAAGGATGGCAACAACTCATTGCAGTTAGTGATAGGTGGAGTAGGGAGTGGTGGACATGTAGTGGAAGAAGGTGAGGGCGTTGGCTCCAAGCTGCCTGGTGGAGTGCCTGAAGGTAGAAACACAAAGTAGATGCCTTGATTAAGTCACGTTGCTATGTGTATGCATTCAGATAACGTGACTCTAAAAACTGTACCCAGAAGACCCACAAGGGGGCAGTAACAGACAACAACTCAATCCACCAATCTGTCTCGTTTTTCCATTTGACAATATTTCTACCCTAATCTCTGCATTTCAAAACATTGAACTGGTGATTTCATTTTATAAAAGCTTAATTTCATTCCACAAATAAATTGATAGTGAATCTGTGCTAATGTAGAGAACAAACAAACAGCAGTATTGTGAAATATTTTTACAATTTTAAATAATTCAATATATTTTAAAACACAATTTTTTTTATGTGTTGGCAAAGCTGAATTTTCAGCATCATTACTCCAGTCTTCAGTGTCACATGATCCTTCAGAAATCATTCTAATATGCTGATTTGCTGCTCAAGTAACATTTATTATTATTATCAATTGAAAACAGTTATGTACAATAGTTATGTACAAACAGAAGAGCATTTATCTGAAATATAAAGCTTTTTCAACATTATAAATGTCTATACTGTCACTTTTCATCAATATGAAGTTAAAAGAACAGGCCTGCATTTATCTGAAATAGAAAGCTTTTGTAAAATTATCACTGCTGTTCAAAAGTTTAGGGTCAGTAAGAGGGTTTTTTTGGAAAAAAATTAAAGAAATCAGTACTTTTATTCAGCAAGGATGCATTAAATTGATGAAATGTGACAGTATAGACATTTATAATGTTGAAAAAGCTTTATATTTCAGATAAATGCTGTTCTGTTTGTACATAACTATTGTACATAACTGTTTTCAACATTGATAATAATAATAAATGTTTCTTGAGTAGCAAATCAGCATATTAGAATGATTTCTGAAGGATCATGTGACACTGAAGACTGGAGTAATGATGCTGAAAATTCAGCTACGCCAACACAGAAATAAACTGCATTTTTAAATATATTCAAATAGAAAACTGTTTATTTTAAATTGTAAAAATATTTCACAATATTACTGTTTTTTGCTGTATTCTGGATCAAATAA